>NW_015628351.1:4624612-4672202 GCF_001515625.1 Sinocyclocheilus rhinocerous
AATATTTAATAGTATTTAAGTGTTTATTGTTTATTTAAAAAAAATGGTATTTCTAAAAAAACATTTCCATTTGTTTTGTAAGTTTGGTCTGAGTTCTTGATGCTTTTACAACGTTTTCACCAGCAGGTGTCGCTAGCATGTGCTGTTTCAAGTGCTTCGAAACATCGAATAATTTTTCGAAGCAATTGGTTCAATTGATTCAATGCTTCGAAAAGCTTAGTTTCTCCCATCACTACTTTACTGTACTGGTAGTTGTAGTGTTTTACTCTATAATCCAGATACCTTTTCAGTTAGAAAAACTACATCCCCCGGGCACCAGGCCCATCGGTCCTCCCACTTTCCTCAGCTCGCCTGCCCTCCCGCTTTCTATCGGTCCGCGGGGAAGTCGCAAGATGGCCGACGTCGCATGAAAGTATGTTCCTCTCCTCAACATGAAGTCGTGAGTGAGACAGAGCGAGGGAGCTTACATCGGGCTTTTGTTTTTGTTTTATTTTAGTTGTTTTACTTTATTTTTCCCTTAATTATTCATCTCATTCCGAATCGTGGCAGCCCCCGATTTGTCTCGACTAGTTGACGCGTCAATCACGCCGGGATCTTGGCTAACTGCGCGAGCTAGTTTGTTAGCCACAAACTAGCTCTTATAACAGGACATACTGTATTCACTAGCAGCTAGAGTTAGTTTGAATCACCTAACGGTCATGTTGGATAGCAACGGCGTAGTTGTTGTTTAGTTTGTAGAAAGGTTACAAATAAGATTATATTTTGATGTTACCATCATTGTCGACATCGTAACTGTAGCGTGCGCGCCGTTATCCTCCATCGTTACGTTGTAGACCGTGCAACATTGTAATTCATCAAAACAGAGAGACTGTAGCGGGATTATACTATTGACACAGTAAGGAATGGACACAGATTGCACGAACACGACCAAACGTAAAAAATAGCCACGCGTATCTGGAATTTTACAGGGGGTCGGTCGGCACTTGCATTTGTGGGATAATTTATCTGACATTTCAGCTCTTTAGTTATCCAACTACAAGCGGACAGATCTAGTTCTGAGCACACAACCTAGAATTCAACTTCTTAACCAGACCCATCCATCTCAAGCGCTTAGACACAATATGGGAGTGCAAGGGTTTCAGGAGTATTTGGAGAAACGCTGCCCTGGGGCGGCAGTTCCAGTAGATCTTCTCAAGTTCGCGCGAACCGCAGGCCGTCAGCCCCCACACCACCACCACCACTACCACCATCCCCATCATCCCAGCTCGCTGCCTCCGCCTCCCCCGCCAGCGCGCATTCTGGTTGACGCAGACTCTGGCCTTCAGCGGCTCTACGGGGGCTACCAGACCGACTGGGTTTGTGGAGGCGAGTGGAATGCAATGCTCGGCTATCTGGCGGCGCTCTCCCAGGCCTGTCTGTACCAAGGCGGACTGGAGCTGGTGGTGGTCTTTAACGGAACGCTTGGCAAGGATCGCTGGCCGGAGTGGGCGCGGCGGGCGCAGGGGCAGCGACAGACCGCACAGCTCATCGTCAACCACGTCGGAAGCAAGGCCACGCCCCCTCCGCGGGCCTGGTTCCTGCCCCCGGCCTGCCTGAGCCACTGTGTCCGCCTCGCCATGTTCCGATTCCGCGTGCGGGTGAGTGGCCTGATGCCCCCCTCGAGAGGAATTGTGGATTGCCATGTCCTTTTAGCAGCTTTCTTACTTTTTTACATTTCAATGTAGAGAGTTTTAGCCAATTTGTGCTGCAATGCATTGCCAGTTTCATTGTAAAAGTGTTGGCAAAGCAAGTAAAATAATCTTCAAAATCATCAATTTTCATTAAACTGTCATTTTAAAGGTGCACTCTTCCCTCATTAAAGTTTTACACGTAATGCAGTGATTAATATTTTGAAAATGTTTACAATGATGTACAGGTGAGACTCCAGTCAAAATAATAAAAAAGCTGTTTTATTTTACATGGAGTGGGTCTCCTCATGAAGGCTGCCATGTTATGATCACATGACTAGTCAATTGCTCATTGATTCACCCTCTGACACTTTTGCTTGAGGAATAAGTTAATCACAGCTGACAGACAATTTTGGATCTCTAGCTAATGTGTGTTATAAGGTTGTCACAATACTGGAATTTATAACTTTGATACAGCAACTAGAAAAATATTGATATTCAACATAATTTTTGACACTACATGGAAAAATTGCTACAACTCTTTCCCACACAATTCAAAGTGTTTTCTTATCAACGGAAACTCTGATGTCCGAGATACATCAGGCCCGAAAGCTCTGAGTAAGGTGATATATCAATAAAATTATTAGTTTTACTATTTCTAAGAAAATTACATTACGAGTAGTAATACAACTGCACTGTAAAGTAAAAAAAATTGAATTTAAAAAAAAAAAACAGTATATGAATTAAAGTATCTGTGACCACAGGTTTACATATGCTTCTTATTAGAAATGTGTGTGAAATGCTGTGATTATCTGTCGACAAAATTGTTGGAAACTATGCAGATGTGAAAAAAACTGCGTACCTCGCAGTGTCCATCGTGTTACAAAGTAAATGTTAAACTCATTGCACAGAGATGGAGTTTGCTGCGTTTATTTTGAACAGAGTCGTTCGCGTGTAAGAACACAGTGATGCACTTCACTTTGAAACATGCAACAAACTATATATTTATTTAATTAAAATACACACTGCTGTTTGTGTCACCTTGATGTCAGAGCTGGTACCAGTGTATCAGTGCTGCATAAAATGAGTATTGCAATTGTTTCAAATATTCAGAATCAATATGTATTAAAAAATGTATAATTTGACAACACTAATGTGTTAGTATAAACCCAAGATGAGCCAAAAAAGTAGGCTAATAGAGTGCACCTTTAAGCTGGATGGTCAAAATGCTGTTTGATCAGAAATTCAGAGCAATAGGAGCTTGTTTATCAGTAGATCACAAGAATACATGGTCTCCTTCCACCCTGCTTATGTTGTAGGTGGTGCAGACCCTGGAGGACCACCATCAGGAGGTGCTATCCCTGTACAGAGACTATGGTTTTCAGGGTCTGATTGCACAGGACTCAGAGTTTGCGCTATGCAATGTTCCGGCCTATTTCAGCTCCCACGCTCTCAAGCTCTCATGGAATGGCAAGAATCTGACCACTCACCAGTACCTGCTATCAGAGGCGGCTCGCCAGCTCGGCCTCAAGACCCAGCACCTGCCCATCTTTGCTGCTCTTCTTGGTAAGTGACGCCACAGGTTTTTAGTCCAGGACGTGACTTGCGTTTTCTCCATACATTGGTTGGTTCTAAATGTGGGTTTTAAAAAAAAAACAGGTAACCACATTCTGCCAGATGAAGACTTGGCTGCCTTTCATTGGAGTCTGCTAGGCCCAGAACACCCTCTTGCCTCCCTAAAGGTGCTTATACAATTTGTCATTTCACACTTTTTCAAATATTTTCATTCTTCCATAATTGTAATTGATCATACAGACTTAAGCATCCTTGAGCATCAGTTTTATCAATATAACCCATTCTTTTAACTTCATTCTTTGTTCTTCTTCTCTCTGTTCAGGTAAGGGCTCATCAGTTAGTGCTCCCTCCATGTGAGGTTGTTATTAAGGCTGTATCTGAGTATGTGGCATCCATCAAAGATCTTGGGAATTTAGATTCGGTGGCCAAGGATGTTTTCAAGCAGTCACAGGTGAAGCATGGCTGTGTTACCATATGCGTTTTCATGTACTACCTCACCTTAAAAGTTCACCATAACATGGGGACTTTCTAATTTTTCTAACCGCCAGTCACAAACTGAAGATAAAATTGAGAGGTTTAAGAAGGCAGTGGAATACTTTTCAGCGGCCAGTAAACCAAGACCTCTCTCCATGGGACCTTCTCCTTACCTCTGTAGGTATAATGTGGTGTTTGAAGACCCTTGACAGTACATACACTAACCTTCAAAGTTTAGGATCAGCAGGCTTTTTTTTCCGTTTCTTGAACACCAAATCAGCATATTAGAATGATTTCTGAAGTATCACTGAAGACTGGAGTAATGATGCTGAAAATTCTGCTTTGCATCAAAGGAATAATTTATGTTTTAAAATAGTTAAATAGAGAACACTTTTAAATTGCAACAATATCTCATAATATAACTGTTTTTACTGCATTTTTGATCAAAGGAAAACCCCTTACAGACCCCAAACCTTTGAACAGAGTGTATGTTTATTTTCCATATGATAAACTTTGAAATCAATCAGATTATACTCACACGATATTAATTTGGTTTCCCTGACTCTTCTTTCAGTTCCAGGCTTTGGGCCTAGTCAGTTTAGTGGACCTCCAGGCCACATGGGGGCAATGCAGCCTGTAAAAGCTCAGGTAATTTTTCTACTAAAGAAGTGTAGTGCCTCAAATCATGTTTATTTTCCCGAAACTGATTTCAGCCAATCTCTTCTTTGCTGTTCTCCACAGTTTGGTCCACCCCAGGTGTCAGGTGTTAAGGTGCCTTATCCAGGTGGGCTCTACGGACCCGGCCCTGCCACTGGTCCAGCCCTTTTATGCCAGAACCCAACTCAGCCTCTGCAGGACTGTAATGATTCACTAGTTGGGAAAATGGGCTTTGCTGATTGGTCTGCTCCATATGATTCCTCTCAAGGTGGCAACCGACAGCCCAATCATCACACTGCTGCTCCTACAGGCCCCTCCCCCTCATCATCGTCGTCTTCAGATGGGGAGGAGCAAAATGACACCAGCACTAAGTGAGTTTATATTGTACAGAATCTGTTCATTGTGTTGTGTACCTGCAAACAATCTGCTATTCAGAGCAGAATGAATATTCATTTTCTGTCGTAGTCATTTGGCTGACAAGTCTACAAGATGGGAAGATCCCAGTGGACAGGGCGGCAGTGGCTCTGGGGACGGGCACCATGGTAACGGAAGTGGGCCGTCCATTCCATCATTGCTGTCCATGCCAACGCGGAGTCACATGGACATCACAACTCCACCCCTTCCACAGGTCAGTGCCGAGGTGCTGAGAGTGGCAGAACACAGACACAGAAGAGGACTCATGTATCCACAGATCTACCACATCCTGACCAAGGTACAACAGTCACACAGCATGTGCTCACAAATAAATGGCATTCTGGTTTCATCCCTAATATTTCTTGCTGAGGAAGTTTTGAAGTTTTTACTTTTACTTTTTTTTTATGCATTTAAGATCAGTATTATTACTTAGGTTTATGTATTTTAAAGTTAATTATAATATTATATATGATATATAGTGTATATACAGTATCTCACAGAAGTGAGTATACCCTTCACATTTTTGTAAATATTTTATTATATCTTTTCATGTGACAACACTGAAGAAATGACACTTTGCTACAATGTAAAGTAGTGAGTGTACAGCCAAAATATTGGATACCTTAAAAAACCTGAATAAATATTAAATAAACATTTTCTAACAAAAAAGTAGAAAAAAAGAAAAATGCACAAAGAACTTGTATTGAGATTTCTCCATCTACAGATTTTTCCCTAACTCACTTTTGTGGCCAGCGGTTTAACATTAATGGCTGTGTGTTGAGTTATTTTGAGGGGACAGCAAATTTACACTGTTATACAAGCTGTACACTCACTACTTTACATTGTAGCAAAGTGTCATTTCTTCAGTGTTGTCACATGAAAAGATATAATAAAATATTTACAAAAATGTGAGTGGTGTACTCACTTCTGTGAGATACTGTAATATAACCTTTGATGTTTAAAGGGATGGTTCACCCAAAAATTAAAATTCAGTCATTAATTACTAGGGCTGGGTATCGATTCAGATGTCCCGATTCGATTCGATTTCGATTCGCAAGCTAGGTGAGCCATAGACCTTGGTTAGACTGTAAAATAGCAGACATGTTTCGAGTGTTGTCACAGTACCAAAACATAAATGGCTAATACCAATACCAGGCAACTTTTGAGGTTTACAAAACTGATTTAAGTACCACAGCAAAAATGAATGTGCTGTTCAATTTTTCATTTTTGGGTGAACTATCCCTTTAAGGGTTTTTCCATTGTTTTAATTTTTGTTTTAGTATAGCACTATAATACCATTTATATTTTTACTTTTTTTATAATTTAAAGAAGAAACCAATCCGATGTATAGTTGACATTTGAGGCTTAATACTATAGAAAAGCACTAAAAGTTTTTCAATTAGTGTTTTCAGCTTGTTTATTTTCATATAAAAATACGGCATGCAGTGGCATCAAACAATGGTATAAACATCATTCAATGTAAATTGTGATAATCGTAATTAATAATCGCAATTACAATTTCAAGGCAATAATCGACAATTATGATTTTTGTCATAATCGTGCAGCCATATTCTTACTAAATGATTGGATAAGTAGATCAGCACTGAACCCGAGGAGCTCTGGGTGTCTTGAGCGGTATTGTGTGTTTACAGGTATATGATGCAGTGGCCGGGGGGTCGCATTCTTCAGCGCCATGAGCTTGATGCCTTTTTGGCTCAAGCTGTGTCCAACCAGCTCTATGAGCCTGACCAACTTCAGGAACTCAAGGTAACGCATTTCTCATTAACTCTGTCACACAGTGACCACCCCCTCCAGCAAATAGGGCTAGCCTTTTTTATTTGATTTTTTTCGCTGTGCTTGTATTAGGGCTGCACAATTTGAAAAATGTTGTGGTTTATATCAATGTGATTATTATCTATTATTATTACTATTATTATTATCAATAACTATAACAACTATTATTAGTAGTATTCTTATTTATTTCTGAATTAAAATATTTACCAAAATAAAAATATATCGCTATTGTCAAATTTCATAAAAAATAAAAAATAAAAAAAAGATTTAAGAAAAGTAATACAATAATCATTATTTTATTTTACAATACAGTTGTAATACAACAATACTAATATTTATGGCTGTCTTAATTTTTTTTATTTTCATTAAACCATCAAGATTTTATTTTGGCAAAAACCACAGGGAGCCCTTAAAACTTATTTTATTGACAACAGCTGGTTTATAATTACAATTTTGTGTTGTTTTCCCAAATGAATGAGATTAGTTTGTATGGAGCAGCATTTACTGTAAACTGAGCCTCTCTGAGATGCTGAAAAAGTATATAACGTATGTATCAAACGTATGTGTGTGTGTGTGTATATGTATGTATATATATATATATATGTATATACATATATGTATATATGTATTACGTGTGTGTGTTGGCAGCATCTCAGAGAATGATTGAAAACTAATTAAAGATTTTTATTTCTAATTAAAGATGTACTTTTTATTGAGTCAATAGCAGATGGATAGAGAGCTGTGGTTTCAGACTAAAGTACATTTGCATGTGTTTGCATGTTCTTATATAACTGTACAGGCCCAGATTACAGTAAAAGCAGTGAGAGGCAGGATTGAATTGAACACTGCACACAACATACCCCATGCACTCTTTATCTTTGTATCTTCCACGCTTTCTTTATTAAATGTTCATTCACAACAATTTTGACACTTTTTTTCTTTGCCTTGAGGCAAAGCATGTTTTCAGACAAGACTAACTTGTACGTAAGGACTCAACAGCTCAGCTCAACTTCAATAGCTGTATGTCACATAAAGCAAAAGGTTCAAGGCAAAACATTTCTTTAAAATAGAATGCTGTCTTTCAACTGTCAGGCTGTCAATAATCTGCTTTGAAAGAGCTCTGTGAAATCTGAAATGACAAGCTACTGTGACATTTACCAGGCTGATGCCAAACATGCCGTCGGATCATATTTCTTCTCTATGACACTGATACCAGGTGGAGAAGGTGGATAACCGTGGGGTGCAGCTGGCCTCTCTGTTCATGGGTGGAGTGGACACTGCCCTGTTTGTGAATGATGTATGTGGACAGCCCTTGCCATGGGACCACTGCTGCCCTTGGGGCTTTTTCGATGGGAAGTTGTTCCAGAGCAAGCTAGCTAAAGCCACCAGAGACAGAGCCTCCTTACTTGATATGTGTGAAGGCCAGGTAACAAATGTATAGATGCAGTCACATCTGTTTAGTATTTGGGAATATTTAAGGGTTTTTTATTGTCTTTGACGCTTTGTCCTGCAGGAGGAGCTGGTTTCAAGAGTGGAGAAGATGCGCCAGGCCATTCTGGACGGCATCAACCTGTCCCGGCCACCTCCCCCACCTCCACCACTGCCACCCCCTGCATTCCTCCCCCCTGCCATGGTGCCCCCTTTCTACCCCATGCATCCTCTATACCCTCCTCGCCACCTGGGCTCAATGCCTCCTCTTCCTCCTCACCATCACCACCAGCACCGGCACAGGGCCTTCCCAGGTTAGACCTTCCTCCCATTTAGCACATTTAGTTGATTTTATTTACTGCCCTTTGGGTGCCACTTAGTCATTTTCTGAAACTTTTTTTTAGGAATCCAGTCTATACCTCCCCAGGGTGGCAAGCTGGAAATAGCTGGCATGGTTGTTGGTCAGTGGGCTGGGAACAAACCAGTCCGTGGCAGAGTCAATATGCAGGTGGTGTCAGTAGGAGGGAAAGGGTGAGTCCATTCTGTGTCATAAAATAGTGGCCATACAGCTGATTATTTATGGAGGTATGACAGAAGCCTCACAACAAATGGCTCCTCTCTCTCTGCTGCTCTTTATCAACTCTCAATTGCACAACCTACTGGTGAGGCTTCTAGCAGCAAGTGGAGATTTTAATGCATTAAACTCTGTGCATGTCGACTTCATATGTATTTCCGCTAAAATCTCAGTGCTGTACCAGCTGATAGAAAACCGTGGCAGTAGCAAACTCTTATTTCTAATAACTGTTTATCTCCAAAAATTACGATATATTATAGTATTGTGTACTCCATTAACTATAGTAAACATAACATTTTTGGTATTAAACCATAACATTTTAGTAACGAGTTCCAGAAGCTTTAAATAACCTTAGTGTTAAGGTGTTTCATATTCATATTGCTTTGTCCTGTCATGTAATACTTTCTCAAGATTTAATTTTGTGCTTCATTTTCTCAGTTTTCATACACTGCGCTGCACCAGAAGTTGCAGTGGTTTTTGACGCTAAATGCAGAAGTGTTTGTGTATTGAGACTATTCTTAGATTTTCAATTTACAATCAAATTTTAAATTTTACCTGTCAAAAAGATTGTATTACCTGGTGAAGATGGTATATATTTATTTATATCGAATAAATACGAATACAAATGTGCAGTGTTTTTTTTTTGAAATATTCACTGCGGAAAATATACAAACATGTTAAATTGCAGCCTCAAAAAAATTCAATGGTTTTAAATGCAGTTGAACATGCTTTGTGCCAAAGACATTTTTCATAAATATATAATTCTCTCCACTATTGTGTACATTTTACAGAGCTTATCTGTTAATGTAGAGGGCGTTATTGTTGTATTATTGTTTTTAAGCATAAAAAATCAGCCAAAATGTTATCCCTAATGCACATATGTATATATAACATCTAATCTTTTTTTGTTGTTTCCCAGAAGGGGTAAAGAATTGACAGTGAAAGGAAGGGGAGGGAAGAAAGTGACCACCAACAGAACACCGGTCAGTCTGATGCATAACTTTCACGCTAAATGCTAAATGTGAGCGAGGAGATAAACAATTTTTTCCCTTCTCTTTCTCCCAATGTTTCTCGTAGACTCTGTCCTCTTCACCACCCTCCAGCCCCCCAAAACTCACCGAGGACGCTAATGCGGTGGGGCGGCCCACGGAGGGAACGGGGACCGCGTCGCAGCAGCTGAACGGCAGCTCTTCAGGAAGCGCCATTGGTCAAGCTCTTGACCTGCCACCACTGGCCCAGCCAATCCAGTGTGCCTTAGCCAGCAGAGACAACCAGTCAGGAGATGGGGTGGAGGTAGAGGCCCCTTATTGCCTTGACGACTGCCCATCAGATGGTGCACTACAGAAAGAGGAGTAATTACATCCCATAATGTAATAAGAATGAGAGAGTGAGAGGGAATGATCTAAGGTCGACTGCCTTTTCCTTGCAAAATTGAATATTTAGGGCACAGTAGCCACTTTGTGTTGTCATGGTATAATTTATGATGCTGCACATGCTGGAAACGACAGATGGACAGTGTCAGGAATGCGGTCTATGTGTCACCTTAAGCTGGGTTTGGTTTAAAACTGAGCGAGTTTAAATCACAACCCTCGACTGCACATCGCCCTGAATCTTCTGGTTCTGGACCTCATCCTTTCCACTGGCCCATCAGTGTTGTAGCATCGTGAAAAGCTCTCGAGTCTTTATTTCGACACCGTTTTCTTTTCAGACCTTAGTACATTGACGGTGACCTTATATGTATGATTGCCTAAAATGGCTACGAAAAGCCCCCTATTGCCCAAAGTGTATTTGAAAATTGACCTACTTGAAATACTTGCACGTGTCAAGTAGCACAGCAGCACCTGCTCTAAAGTTTCCACCACACAGCAAAAAATCACACTATTTGTACTACACATGGCTGTATCTGCAGTGTACCACATAGGGGAGGATTCAAATCAACACTGCCCTGAATACAGTAGACGAGTGGAAACTTACGGAGAACGCGGGTTGTATTTGTATGTCACAGTGTGCATTCACACACACATGGTAGTCCCTTTTTTTTTTCTTTGCATATTATCTTATCAAAGAGTGATTTGCATGTGGAGAAATTGCTATTGTCTTCAGCACAGGGGCCACGGGCGGCCCGAGAAGTCCAGGCTCAGAGAGCCGTGTTTGAGTAACGGCGAGCAAACGGAAGGGAAAGATTCGTACAGGTTACAATCTGCATCGCATAGCTATCTCTCCTCTGTTGCTTTCTATCACATGTAGACAATCTTCTTTTAGGCCCACATCCCCTTGAGGATTCACAGCAGTACTCAAGTAGTTCTAAAGTCGGAATATTTAAAGCACCTTAAGCCCGAAATTATACATATGCAAGCCCCTCCCCTCGACTGAGGAAGAAATACCCTTAAAAATGTATTGTATTGTAACGTAAAGCACTTAAAATATTATTTATGATAGTACTGCGCTATATAAATACAGTTAATTGGTTAACATCCTTTTATTAAGCAGCAGGCTGTCATTTCTTTTGACAGTTTAACTGTCCAGATACACTTAACCTTGCGTGTT
Source organism: Sinocyclocheilus rhinocerous (assembly GCF_001515625.1). Classification (NCBI taxonomy): domain Eukaryota; kingdom Metazoa; phylum Chordata; class Actinopteri; order Cypriniformes; family Cyprinidae; genus Sinocyclocheilus; species Sinocyclocheilus rhinocerous. The sequence goes on from NW_015628351.1 coordinate 4,635,743, forward strand.
GTTTACCAGTATGACGTACAAATCAACACCAACCCATTTGAATGTGAGAACGGAGTGCGTCGGAGTTGCACTTTGTTTTAAAACCGAAAACACACTGGGTTGTCCTCGAACCAGGATAAAGAAAATCGAGGCCTCTGGCAGAGTTAGGGAGGAAGCAGTGTGTTCGGAGGAAACCGTGATACTGTTTGACATCCCAGCCGTTTGTATATAGACCCAAATGTACATGATCCTGTTACGCAATGACATGATTTAGGGGAGTGATTTTATCAGTGGTCGAGAATGCACACAGTCCCTCAGACAAACCTGCCATTTGACATCTCTCTGCTTCACAACATTTTGCTTTCGGGTTTTAGCAGCTCTTTTTTTTTCGCCCCTCGTTGTTCACGTCTCCTCTGTGCCTTGTGCATGTGTACCATGTGGATGCTTTTTGTACATGTGCATTCTCTCACCATCGCTAAAATCATTGTAGTTTATTTACGCTCGAAAGAAATGAATCTAAAGAACCCTAGGATCACCTTTTATTGTGGCAAAGTCATTTAAAAAGCAAAAAAATAAAAATAAAATTGGAGTCTGTGCTTCACCAGACTGTTTCGTGATCAGTCCGTCTCGTCTTGTTTTTGTGACAGTCCTATGAACTCATGCACTTCTATGTTCAAAACATTACTTCTATTGAGGCGAATAGGCTTTAAAATGAAAACGAACGAAACACCCTGAAGATTAAAGCCGCACTTGCTGTTATATTGACCATTTTGCATCAGATGGTTAGGAGATTAATTTTACTTACATGTTAATGTTTTTAATGCATTTTAAAAACATAATACATGTTTTGTACCAATGATTTGTTGGACGTAATGAATGAGAATTTAATTTTAAGAATAACTAATACACTTGAGAGAGGCTATTGCATTTAATCATAGTTTAAGATCTGTACAATTGACAATGTCAAGATTACATCACAGCTTTCTATTGAAGTTATAAGATGCACCTTATTTTGTTAAGAAGTTAATATTATATTTAGTGCCACTAAAAATATATCGAAAGCTCTTTAAAGCAGATTATGGAAGACGCCCATTATAGTTACATGTCTATGTATATTCTGCAAATTCTCACTCTTGAGGAATCCAGACAGATCAGTCCGTCAGAAATATCATGATGACCTGAAGCATGCATTGTTAATGCAGTTTGCTATAAAATAAGTAAAAAAATGACAGTGATATATCGGTGTCAGAATATGACAATACTGGACATACCGGACAGACTTTAAACCAAGAAGAATCTTGACCGTAGCGTGACAGGTAGTGTTTGTGAACTAACACGCTACACCGTCATGCACGCTAGAGCATTTCAAACCTCAACCTTAGGTTGTCACATTTATTACGAGTTAAGTACAGTAGTGTTAGTTTTCAAGAGAGGATCTCCAGTATGTTAGTGCATATGAACATGCATACGCACCCGTTAATGGAATTTCGGTTTCCTCAGAATAACAGTAGATCCTTTTAAAACAATCAGTCCTTTTTGATCTGTGATTTACAGCCGTTTCAGTTAGTTGGGTTTTTTCTCAGTGTGTTTGTCATAGAGTATCAGTAACTCCTTCACATTTAGTTATAAGTGTAATCTAAGAAAGGAACAGCATAAACCGAAATATACAGGCACACCAAATAAAGATATAATCTCTCTCTCGCACATACACACAGCACCTTTGTTATACCCGTAGAGAGACATCAGTTAGTATGAGGGAGAAAAAAAAAAGTAAAAAACTTTGGCATATTCAGATATTAATGTATTGTCCAGTGTGTTAATTTCTCTTACTGAATTTGCAGTTTCAGATGCTTGGTTCCAAAGTTACCCTCTCCAAAGCTTCTCTGCTTTGCTCTGTTCTAGATTGCTGCTTTAACTCTCATTCAGACATTTATGGAGATTCATGTGAGAGTAAAATATAGAAATATCTAGTGGATAATATTTGGGTTGAATGAGAAGGATGCTCTGGAGATCAGTGAGGTTGTTAGAATGGCGCTGTTTTACTCCAGATGCTGGTCTTGATAAAACCGTTAAAACATTTGGTCACAAATGCAAATCCCAACGTTTTCCCTTTTCTTTTTTTCCATCCCCTTTTTCACAGTTTTATGGGCCATGGACATTCACAGTCACAATAAGTTCAAGTGTTCTCCCTCTTCTTAGCTCTTGTCTCTGTTCATTCTTTTATTCTTGCCTTTGTTTCCCCCGCTGCAACTCTCCTTACATTTTCATACTAACAGTGAGAGATTTTAACTTTTATAATTAGTATAATAATCTGTCTGTAAGTAATCTTAGACAAGAGTTGGTAACATTTTCAACAGTGAATCGAGAAATTTAACCTTACCATCTTTGGTTTCATTCAGTTGTGAAATTGTGTTTTTTCCTTTTTTTAATGTTATTACAACAGCTACTCCTTTGACCGTTGCTACATTTAGTATTAAAATTTGCTTAGCAGAGATGACTAGATATTTTCAACTGTAATGATTGCAATTTTCCTCGCCTCTATTTTGTATGGTATCATTTCAGACCACTTCACCATTATGATGTAATTGTCACTCGTAGAAATAACATTGTGTTTTTCAGTCTCTTTAAAATTGTCAATTTAAAGCTGAATTATTTTGAGCAAATTTTGCTTCCTTGCACACAAAGCAGACTAATACACATTTGTGCAACATACACATTTTTAACCAAAGTTGATTTCTGGAAAGTGCTTTTCCAGTATATAGTTAACAGTCTTGATTCTCTTTCTGGATCCTGTATATATGATTATACAGCTATGTGTTTTCAGTAATTGAGTTATTAGAATACGTAAGGGGTCCGTAATCAGATACTAAATGAAGAAAATGTGATGTTTACATCTTTTTGGTGAACAGTGGCTAAATCTTGTATCGTCCAGTTTCATTGCTAAAATGAAGATTACTTTATTTCCTCTCAAGTGTAGCCTTGGACACAGCTCTTCATAGCGATTAACCCTAGAACACTTCTTCAGCTCCCATGCACATGTATCGTCCCTCTGAAAAATGTAGCTTCAATGTAGTCATGGATAGGTTAAGTGTGAACACATACTGTAACCATGCGCGCACACACAACAGCTATTTTGGTGAAGAGTTTTGCCTGTGCATTCCTGTAGATTTGTGTCTGAACCTCAGATCTGACTCTTGCTTTATAACTGTTACCCCTGTATCCTGGCTCTGTCGCCCTTCACTCCACAGGACCACTGGTATGGTCAGGTTTCGATCCTAGTCTGATAATAGCAATGTGTTGTGTACAGTGGGCCGCTGACATCCTACATTTTCTGGAAGTACGTAGCCTCTATATCTCGTCCTCTTTGCTTTTTAGCATGTGCCCCCAAGACCGTCAAGTCGAGACATCCATTTGTAGGCAACACATTCTGTCGTCTGTTCTTGGAAAACCGATCCATTCATCAACACAAACGCATTGATGCATGCATCAAGATCTCCAAAAGCTCCCAAAAACTTGTGAAGTGAAGGGTAAAGTTCATTATTATTATTGCTGTTATGGTTATGATCGTTATTAACAATTTCTCATTTTTAGTATAAAGAAAGCACCTGATTGTTTTGGAAAGAAACTTTTTCTTTTTAATTTGTCTTACTGTTGTGGTCTGATTTCACAGTGGATTGGGAAGAAAGCCAAAAGGCTCAGCGAGAGAGAGAGAGTCAAAGTTGGCAGTCATGTTTGTATGGTTGGGAAATGACTTACAGTGCTGAAATAAAATTTATTCTTTTAGTAAACAGGAGTTATGGTTTTTATTTTCCTGTTTATTTGAAAGACATTCAGCATTATACTGCCATGTTTTCTGTTTAAGGAAATACGGCTTCTGGGTTGTAACTGAAAAAGTAAGACTTGTAAAATTAGGGTTATGTATCATGCACACTGAATTATTAATGTGGACTACAGTTAACAAGATTTTAATTAAAGTATATTTAGCAAGGATGCATTAAATTGATCAAAAATGTAAGACAAAGTCAGAAAAAAATATTTCAAATAAATGTTCCTTTTATCTTTATTCGCCAATGGAATATATAAAAAAATATTAATCAGCTCAACTGTTTTCAACATTAATAATTTTTAACATTTTTTAAAAATACTATTAAAACTACCCCAAACTTATGGTAAAATACCATTGTTTAATAATTTTTGTTTGTTCATCGTCATAGTACCTTATTGTTAATGTCACAACTGACAACTAAATGTATTCGTAGCTAAATATCCTGCCTGCTGGTAAAGTACCGTTCGTTGTCATACCTAATGTTAACTCGCTGAACTTTAATGTAAAATTTTAATAAAATGTAACAATTTATTTAAAAAATGTAGGCTATAAAAATAATTAGGCAATCAAATCACAAGTCTATTTTTTGTTCGTGGAATGTCCGTTTATTCATATTTCTAAGCATAACATTTTCAAAAGATGCTGCAATTTTCTCTCGTTCAGGTTGTGACAACCACTGCTTAACTGCACACTTTGTAGTCCACTTAATTATGCAGTCGTGATCTGAATGGAAGGCGGATCGGATCACTCGAGGGGCAGGTCACCTCAGGGGTAGATGTGCGTGCCTGCAGCAGCTGGTATAGCTCTGTTCTTGCTGCTGGTGTAAGATGGCGGTATCATGTACAGTCGCGGTCTCAGGTGAGCGAAACAACACGTTCCTTCTTTGAAATGTCATTGCCGCAGTCACCGTGAACACTGGCGCTACATTTGCATTCTGTCTCGCTTTTGTCTAGACACATTTCAGTTTAATTTGACGACTAGGTTTGTTTTAGCTTGCAATTTTTTGATGATCATACCAGGCGCACTAGTGAGGCAACCGCCATTTTTCGTATTTGATAGCATAACTATAATATCAGAGTATATTATCATAATGTTATGAGAAAAGCGGAGTAGATCATGCACGAGAGTCTACAATTTCCTCTGAAATATTAGCCGACAGAATGCTCCATTTCAAGCGTCAAGTCAATCAAGTTAGGCTGTCGATTTGATTTGTAAAGCTGCAATTTCTCGATAAAACACTTGATAATCGCACGCGTGTCTCTGCTTGTCATGATAAAGTGAATCTGGCGGCCAGACAGCCGAAACGCCTCTTGTGATTCAAACACATCAGACTGACATGCATTATCATGCCTTTGCCAGCTGTTGATTCCTGAGACACAAGTACTGAGCTAGTATGGATGGTTTGCAATAATAATAGACCATGTGGTCAGTCATCATCAGCTCTGGCATTCAGTTCAAATGCATATTATTTTGATGCAAAGATGTTTGAGACTTGCATTGCTCAAACGTGCACATCCCTGCTGGAAGATACAGTTTAAGATGGTAGATGAGATGTGGAGCATGTCAGCCTGATTCTAGCTGGTGCAAACTGGTAGACCATCATTGGACTGGCAACAAACAAGAAGAAACCAGTAAAAATGTTATATAACTCAGCCAGCAGCTTAAGCTTGATTTTCCAACAGGGATGCATGTTTAAGGGACCACAGTGTGTTTGCATATATACTATTTTGTAAAGTATGAAAAACGTTTCCATATTGGTTGAGATCATTGCTTAATTTCACTTGGTCCTAATACATATTGACACAGCTGTTTCCTTTCTGGCATCATCTTTACAAATGCAGTGCACTGCATAATGCATATAAACAGGGACACAGTCATGCAGTGAAATCTAGTTGTGCATATATTGTAATGCATACTATATTATTGTAAATCAATATTTAATATGCAGCATTCATGATTTTTTTGCCAGTGCTCTTTAAGCTTCAATAATGAGCACATGTAAGTGGCACATTAATCACATCAGATGCCGCAGAGCACCAGATCCTTGATCCATTTTGTGCAATCTCTTTGTTGTTCATGGTGTATCATGACTCACATTTCAAAAGATGAGTTGTATTGCCAGAAATCTGCCCACACTCATGGTGTGGATGTTTGAGGAAGGTTAATACTGGGTTAAAGGGATGATGACGACAGACAGCTTTCACTGTGCGATTTATAGAAATCAAATTAGCAATAGCAAAGGTGGTTCATTTAGAGTAAAAATAGCACAAATAAGCATTTTATTTCTAGCACTGACATGTCTTTCTGCCTCTCTTCTCCTCCCGCAGGGTACCAGACAGAGGGGCTGCTGCGTTGGGGGCTGTGGAATGAGGTAGTAGTTTGTATAGTTTGGGATCATACCAGATCTGGGAGATAACTATACAGCCTACTGTCTTTCTCACAGCTGCTCCCTCACATCAGATACACCAATGACGTACCTTCACATGGGATTTGTGGGATAGCTGAATATATTATGCATCTTTGTACTGTGTGCTTTCTGAGTGTGTAAAGAAATAGTAGATCATTGGTGATTGTCTCATTGTACAAATTACTATAGCTTAGCCCACAAATAAAAATATTGATGGTCATAACTAAAGATCTTGATTTAATTCATGTGGTCTTTATTGAATGGTTATAGATGTGTAAATAATTGGTGGTCAGAATTCAAACTGCCCTGTCACTATCTGATATGCTGTAACTAGATTGCTATGGTATGTGATTATGTTCACTGCCAGTTTATACATATGTGTATCTTGTGTGATTAATTATGTTATTATTTTGTTTGTTTACACCTGTTGTAATTTATAAAAGTAAATGAAATAGACACATTTGTGTCTCGTTCCTCAATTCACTTTATCAGTAATGATTTAGGACCTATATTATGTGATTTTTACTATTCCTAAATTAAATTAGCCTTATAAAATCTCTTTTCCCAAGGTGAGTTTTTTTTAGGCAACCTTGAGCCAATCTTAAGGCGGAAGGTATGTAATGCATGTTTGTTTTGTATGAGTCTTTTTCAAAGACAGTGTTGGGAACGTTACTTTGGAAATTTAATAGGTTACAGATTACAAGTTATCCTATTTAAAATGTAATAAGTAGTGTAACTATTTCAATTACTTTTACTAAAGTAATGTAACTGAATACATTTGATTCCTTTTTTACATTTCTAATGTTTTCAACTGTTAATCATTTTCAAATATGTAAACTTGGCAGGGTTAACCTTACAGTAGTTCTCAGCACTGATTACTGTCAGACTTTTCAAATTCTTCATCGCTTGAATTAAGATTATAATCATTTAATTTTAACCTCCTGAGACCCTGCATCCTCATATGAGGACATTACATTTTAGTGAATTTCTCTGAGACTATACATGCCACAGTTTTAAGTCTGGATGTCCTGTACAGAGTACATTCAGGGCTTTTCAGAGACACTAAATGTTTGGAGGTTTCACTATGACCACTCCTTCTCCTTGGTCTTCAAAAATGTCTGATATTAATTTAGTGACACTCTTATGCAAATATGATAATATTTTGTAATTATCATTTAAATCTGACTAATTTTTAAACTGTCATAAATCAACATCTCAGGAAGGAAAATGTTATGGGGTTTCAAATCAAAATATGACTTTCTGTTACGAAACAGGACGTTGATTTCATACATGTCCTCATATGAGGACACCAGGACTTAAAGCATGTTTATTACTCATTTTGGGAGACACAACAAATGAATAGGGAAAGAAATTATATTTAAATATTCCTATGAAATATTATTATGAAAATCATGTCAATTATTACTCCCATTATTACACTTCTTTTTTCATTACATGTTGCCCCAAAAACACATTAATATGCAAATTAGATTTAGTTTATAGATACATTATATATAATGAGAAAACCTGTTTATGGCCATTTTACACACATTTTGCATGAAGAAAAATGGTATATCAAATCATTCTGTTATAACATAGTTGAGAATTATCTTTATACAAAGTTTGGTAAAAAAAAATCCTGAAAACTAAAAATGTATTGGTGATTTAAAAAAAATCAATTGTTATTGCCTATGCATGTTCATTCATGTCTTTTTATTTTTTATCAATGTCCTCTACCAAGGACGTAGCATAACTTATGAATGAAATATTTTTAATTTTATTTAATGCTCTAAACAATGTAATGACATGAAAAAAATACTATTTTTTTTTCTAAAATGTTTTGCCGGGTCTCAAGAGGTTATAGCACAGCCACCACAAAATCAGACTTTTAACACCTCTTTTCACATTGTGATCGTTCTGAGGTTAAATAAAGATTTAAAATCATAACAAGAAATAGTTTAATAGCTATGATACTGTTTCTGAAATCAAATCTTTGCATAGTTATGACAGGAAACACTAGCATCAATGCCTTGGAATAAAAAACAGTTAATCTTAAAAAATAAAGCATATACATAATCCCAAATAGGAAATAAAACAGTTATCGAAGGAGCATGTGTCCTATTCTGTGTCCTAAACTCCTGAAACATTGTCTCATATTTTAGAGCAGGCAATGCAATTTATGAAAGAAATCTGTATGTTTTCTAAACCTGTATGTGGATGTGTGTGTTAAAAAAAAATTCAGATGTAACCCCCGTTGTAATTGTTAACATTTTCATAAGTATCTTTAATTTTATTACACATTTTTTCTCAGTAACTGTAACTGATTACAATTACATTTATTTTGTAATTAAATTACGTAATTTAGTTACATGTAACTTACTTCCCAACACTGGTCAAATCATTTTTTGTCCTTTGTATCACCATTTGTACCAATGGCGATTTAATTAAAAGATCGGTTAGCTCATATCACATCAAACCATGCAAATTATTATTATTGTTATACTTTATTCTCAAATTATTAATGTTAACAACATCAGCATTGCCTATACTGTGTATTAGTGTGTAGATTAAAATTTCTGTACAGTCTAATCTCTAATTGTCATACCACTTGAATTTCATATTAAGAAATTCTTTTAACCCAAAAAGCTAATTATGCTCCCTTTGAACTGGTTGTCTTTAAAATACAAATCTTGTGTAATCCCAATCACATCTGTAATTCAGAAGCACATTTTAAACAGGAATACAATTTAATTTCATTCACATGTGTTTCATAAACACATAATCCTTTCTGGATTATGCAAAGATGCAAATTTATGAATTTTTTCTAATGCAAATTAGAAACAACAGGAAAATACAATATACCGTGATTTAATATTTGAGGTAAAGACTATTTAGCAATAGAATTAAGGTGAGAAATACTGCACAAATCGAATAATCAGATGTAGAAATGGTTTGAGACCTTTAGCGGAGCAATATATTAAAGGGGTCATATGATGCGATTTCATTTTTTCCTTTCTCTTTGTCACTGCTCATTCTGAATGATCACCGACTGGCGTGCGACTTCCTATGACGTTGTCAATCAAATTAACTGTAGCCAATCGGCTTAAAGGGCGTTGTCTTGCCCGTATTTCTGATTGGGCTGCAGAGCGCTTACGCGCGGTGACGTCACCACTGGTACCCAAGCAGCTATAACGTGTGAATATGGCGAACATCAGAAGTGTCAAGGTGAGCGGGAAATTGAATGAATGAATAGAAATGTACTGGCTCAAAAAAGTAATCTGTCCTGAAGTTCAATATTTCAAGATTGCTTTGCAGCTCGCTTTAGTCTGCACGTCGTTGTGTGGTTGTATTCCACTTCTCACTATATTTTGAAGCTGTAGCCGCAGTGCTAACTACTTCAGGGGAACTTCTGTGCAGTTATGAGAGTGATTGATAGATATGTAAACATTAGAAACAATGGCGATTAACCAGCTTTACTCTTGCTTATTACATTATTCTTAAATTCCGGTGCTGTAGGCTTAAACCTCATTGTTTTGCAGCATATTACAGTTGAGCCATGACTGAATTGTGGTTGTTGTATAATGAAACATGACCAAGCTCCATGCAGGCTGTGTTCCAGTGTGACCTTACTGACTGTGTGGCAGGGTATGGTAGGTCTGGTGACAGGAGGGGCCTCTGGTTTGGGCAGAGCCACTGTGGAGCGGCTCATCAGTCAGGGGGCCAGCGCTGTGATCCTGGACCTGCCCAGCTCAGATGGACACAAGGTGGCCGCTGCTCTCGGAGACCATTGTGCATTTGCACCTACTGATGTGAGTGACACTTATTGTTAATGACCTTTTGATATTTTCCACTTTCTCTTCTTGCTCTTTTAGGGAGCAGTGCTTGATTTGAAAATATGAACTCTTTGTTTGTTTTTTCTGATTGGGTTTTTGTTTTTTAATTCAGGTCATGTCGGAGTCAGATGTGAGATCGGCTGTGGATTTGGCCAAGGAGAAGTTTGGCAAAGTTGACTTGGCGGTGAACTGTGCTGGGATAGCTGTGGCTGTGAAAACATACAACTTTAAGAAGGACCTTCCTCACAGTCTGGAGGACTTCACTCGTGTTATCACTGTAAGCCTCACTGTATTTACAGTGCTGCCTGAACCTCATGACACTGGTTCATATTTCTACAAATGATGTCTTTTTTTCACTGTAAAGTTTATCGCTATTATTTCTCTAAAGCATCCATTGAGATCAGTGAAATCTGAAGACAGGTAATGCCATGCTATTGCATATATTATAATGTTTTTTTGAATTTGATCTGTTAAAGGTGAACATCGCTGGGACTTTTAATGTGATCAGACTGGCTGTAGGGGAGATGGGAAAGAATGAGCCTGATGCGGATGGACACAGAGGCTGTATCATCAACACAGCCAGTGTTGCTGCTTATGATGGACAGGTATATCAGCTATACACTAACGTTCAAAAGTTTAGGGTCTGTAAGATGTCTTTTATTTATTTTAAGAAATACTTTTACTGAGGCTGCATTAAGTTGATCAGTAAAGGCATTTATGATGTTACAGAAGATTTCTATTACAAATAAATGCTGTTCAATGAACTTTCTTTTCACTGATAATAATAATAAATGTTTCACAAGCAGCATATTAGAATGATTTCTGAAGGATCATGTGACACTGCAGACTGGAGTAATGATGCTGAAAATTCTGCTTTCATAGGAATAAATTACATTTTAAAATATTAAAATAGAAATTAGTTATTTTAAATTGTAATAATATTTCCCAAAATTACTGTTTTTACTGTATTTTTTTATCAAAGAAAAAACCTTGGTGTGAATAAGACAACTCTTACCCCAAACTTTTTAACAGTAGTGTACTTTAACCTTACAGATTTATGACACTGCATCACTGCAGGTTTTGTAATGTGTTTTGTTGTCTTTTTAAGGTGGGTCAAGCTGCGTACTCTGCATCTAAAGGTGGGATTGTGGGTATGACGCTTCCTATTGCTCGAGACCTTGCACCAATGGGGATCCGTGTGGTCACCATTGCCCCAGGTCAGTGTCCCTGAGATGCATATTTTGTTTCTAAACAGAATGAGCTTTTCATTGTGTCTCATCATTGCTCTATGAAAATTCATTGTTTGATAGGGATATAACGATTCACTCAGATTTTCTCACATTTTATTTTTTGCACATTTCTTTGTGAAATTGAAATATCTTTTGTCCAATAACAAAAATAAATTGAAATAAAAAAAAAATCCCAAATCAAATAAATAAATAAATAATACAAATAAAATAAATCATTCATATAAAAACTTAAACTAAGGCTTTGCATGTGCTCTTTCCTGGCTTGGAATTTTTTTAAAGGGGACATAACACACAGCTTTGCCCAATCTCATGTTAATCTTGAGTACATATAGAATAGTATTGCATCCTTCATATCTCCAAAGAGTCTTTAGTTTTATCATATTTATAAAAGAAAGATACAGCTTTACGATTCTCTCCGAAAACAGCTGAGCTCCTGGAGGCGCGCCGTGGGCGGAGCTAAAGAGTCACGAGAACTTGCGCACCAATTGCCAACAAAACGCAGAAATTTGATGCAGTGAATTACCTCTCCAGTTCTGAATCATGACCGGGATCTTTTATCCCTGGGACCGCTCCATTTTCAGTATCAAACAATGTGCAAATCCAGCACCAGACTGGGCCTTGTTTATAAAATATTTGTCACCGAAATGACGGGAACAAATAAACACTTGCGAAACTCCATCGATGCCCTGGAAAAACAAACTGCATCCACTGTTCACGTAACGCTGGGTTCTTTGGGAAGTTGAACAAGGTAATCTTTCCCTCACATCCATCCGCTCGCTCTCACTCTCGCTCCGGTCACCGTGCGCTCTTACAGGAGAAATGCCCATACAAGGAAATCCGCCCTTCATGTCGTCATGAAGGGCCATGCTCAAAAAAACACTTTCCGAAACTTATACGAACCCAGGAGGAGTGTATTTGACACAGAATTACTCCGTCATATGTTCAAATCGTTTTTTGACACTTTGGCCATGTTTAGCATGAGAATCGAACTCTTTAACTCTTTTATGAAATTATGCTACATAAAACCACATAAAAGCAGACAGACTGAATGAGAACGCAAATTCACTCTCTGACAGCAGGTGGCGCTTATGGAACAGCAGCGATACAGCATTTCCTTGGTTACTACTGTAAACAAAGCAGCGCTGTGCTTATAAACACTACTTCAATACACATTATACAGAGGCAAGATGAAAATAAAATACGTTCTAAACTTTTTCTGAAGGTAGTCAGTTGCCAACAGAGACACATTCATATAAAACCACACCCTGAATTGTATCGCGATTCGTTTAACATCTCAACCAACTTGAATTGTCACACATTTTTATCGATTTTCAGGGTACATCTCTACTTCCCTATAGTTTGAACACAGTTAATTCAGTATTTTTCCTTTTTTTGAGACCTTTTCAGTTATATCCTCCATACCATTTTCTTTCCCTACAGGTCTGTTCTCCACCCCACTTCTAGCAGGATTACCTGAGAAAGTGCAAAGCTTCCTGGCCAGACAGGTGCCCTTCCCGTCACGTCTGGGAGATCCAGCTGAGTTTGCACACCTTGTGACTGCAATAGCAGAAAACCCCATGATCAACGGCGAGGTGATTCGCTTGGACGGAGCCATCCGCATGCAACCCTGAAAGAAAAAAGAAAACAGAGCGGAGAAACTCCAGTTGAAATATCCAAAACTGGTCTGTGACTGAAGAACTAAACTTACTAAGCATTTTCAGTATAAAGTTAAGATACTTTGTATCTGAGAGGAAGTGCTACCACTCCCATGGGTGGAAATCTTGTAGAGTCTGTCTTGTATTTATATACTGACTGCACTTCTGTGCCTCTGAGGTACTAATGACTGATGTGTCTCCGTAGTAAATGCATTTATACAATCATAAAGTTGTACAGGAGTCATGCAAACAATGTCTCTGGTATCCACGTATCTTTTTGTGTAAAATAAAATATGTAAAACATAACAGGATGAGTTATGCGGTGCTCATGGATCACTGCAGTGAACTAAATACAGCTTCAGGAAAGATGATCAATATGAAATGTTTTGGATTTGCCACTATACTGACTATTATATCACTATTATATCAGTGGTTCTCAACCAGGTGTCTGGGACCCACTAGGGGGCCTCGGCATGACTTAAAATGATTCAAATTTGAAATATTCATACAATTCAAATGAAATCTACTGCTATTAAGTGTTGTCACAAATTATGACTTCGATACAATACCAGACTAAGTTATCTGGAAAATTTACCAAAACAATAATAAATGACAGAATGTGAAATGTAAAGTTTTTTTTAAAAACATTACTTCTTGCAATTTAAAATGTGAATTGTTGCCAGTGTGAGTGTTATGCTTGTGTATAGAACTATGTGCAACACAAGTTAGCTAAAAAGATAAAGCCAAATAAAAGTTATTTTTGCTCTCATTTGCTTTGTAAGACTCTGATGGTGAAAATTTTCACTTGTCAAAATTTTTGTATATTTATTTTGTATGAGCCTTTTTTTAAGACAATTTTCCATCCTTGCAAGTCATTTTATTTCACAATAACAACATATCTCAATATAGTTATTTCAGTTGAATAACTGAACAAAACAACAAACTACAAACAAATTGTAAAATACAATATAATTTTACTTTTTTCCAGCTACAGAAAATTTAACAGTAGCATTCAAGTAAAAAAGATATTAGGCCTACACAAACTGACTACAGAAAAGTTTTACTGCTCTAAAAAAAGAATCACTGCTCTATAAATTCTTCTCTTTTTCCTTTGCTGTAAAGTGACCCTCTTCTAAATGGAGAATGATTTATTTGCATTTACATCTCTTTTTTTTAAAGATAAATTACAAGCATTTTGTGTCAGCGTGAAGAACTAGACCAACAGAGGGCAGAATTGAGCTTATTTTGACAATCAGGACAGGAAGCTTGTACAACTTGCATGTGATTTATGCTGACTGACAAGGTCAAAGATCTTTATTGCAACAGGATTAAAAAGACTTGTAAATGCTATTTTAGATAAGTTAGAAAAAATTATGTATATCTTTCAGATAAAGAATTATATCTGTAGATATTTGTGGCTTTTTAAAGTATTAAATCATGGCTTAAATATACAACTACTTAAACAGCATGTAAGACTCATCACCAGCCAAAAAAAGTAAAACTGGAAAATATTGGCAGCTGTGCACAAAAGTCCTGCTAAATCCTTTACTGAACAGATTGTGCATAATTAAAGTAAGCCCAGATTGATGTTTGTAAATCTGCTTTAGACACACACACACAGATTGATTTCTGTGCACAGGGTGGCAGTTCCACTGTAATCTCAGTTTCATTTATTTCAGTCCACCCTAAAATCTACACAGGCCATGTTAACACGATTACACTTCAGAGGTTAACAATTCTCACAGTTACCATTTGGTTCTGAAATATGCAAGGATGATTCATGTTTCCTGACAGCCAATTTACCATATTATTACTATGTTTTATTATTATTATTATTATTTCTTATGTTTTTCAATTTTATCTACTATTTACTGCACACTCTGAGTAGCTGACATTTCAAACCACATGGAATGGGTCAAACATACATTTGTGGAGTGTGCAGTGAAACAGATGTTAGATCAAACATCAGGTTGAGGCGAGTGGTTTGAATCATGGCTGATGGTTATTGAGTGTCACTGTGTTGTCTCACTTCACTCTAATGTGTTGCCCAACGTCTGCTCCATCATGTCATGCATCTATCAGGGGGCCGTGAGTTAGGACAGCTTTGATGGACACTTGCTGTCATCCCATAGATCTCTGCACTGTCAGGAAAATTACTTTCACTATTAACAATGGAGCTGTGGCTTCAGCAGAGGACAAACAGAGGCTGTGTGAAGACAAGGTTAAAGACTGAGGGGTGTAGGAAAGAGACGTCCTGGTGCTTGTTCCCAAAGCAACTCCAGAGCACACTAACAGACCGATTCATCAATATGCATTATTAATGTGCTCGGGACAATTCAATCCCCCCCGGAGTGTGTAAATATGAGAGTTTGGGTGTAATCAGAACACAAGACCGCTTTATGCTGAACCTCTAGCGGGCAGACGGCACAAGCATGCGACAACCTGATCGGCGTTTAAAAACACGTGCATCGACAGCATGAACATGCATCATTTGGATAACAAGCGGTCTCGGAAATCCCTCAAGATATAGAAAAGACAGTGCTTCATGTTGATTTTATCAGTGTAGATCCCCAAGAATTCATGTCTAGCCTGCTGTGTGCTCCTTGAAGTAGTCTAAAGAAAAAACAAGGGATATAGGCTGAGACTCTGTTGAAGAGGAGGACAGATGTAGAAATAAGGAGGCAAGAATTTGAGCTGGTTGTCATTTATCTGGATCAGCCAGACCGACCTATTTTCTTCAATAAAAAATAAACATGCATATGCACGTCTTCAGATATATCAGTGAGATATCAGCAGTTTATTACTGATATTGTGTGCAGATGGGTAACCCTCAGAAAACAAGGGGAAAAAAACGTTTGATTTAATGAAGCCGATTTAAAGGTCAGCGGGAATTTTTATTTATTTATTTTTTTGTAGTGACAATACATCAAATTTTCTCTTCTATTACCATAATGCTTTCAGAAAAATACACACACAAGTGTAACTGATTATTACAATTTTGGAATTTAAATGATACTTCTTTGTTATTTCCACATGACAGTATATGAGAACATAATACTGGGAATGAGAGTTTTTGCATTATGTTAATTGGAATTTGGAGGGAAATGAACTCAATGATATCATAATGATCCTAAAAATAAGCTTCATTTTCTTCATGCAATATATTAACACTACTGCTCAAAAGTTTAGTCAGTAAGATTTTATTTTCAAAGAAATTAACACTTTCATTCAGCAATGAATCATTAAATTGATCGAAAGTGACAGTAATTACATTTATGTTCATGATGTTAAAAATATTTGTATTTTAATTTAACCCTTTAACTGTCACCCCTATTTTTGAACATCATAAAATATATTACAATAGAAAACAGTTATCATTAATGGTGATATTTTACAATATTACTGTTTTTACGGTATTTCAGAGCAAATAAATGCTGTCTTTGTGAGAAAAAACTTCTATATGGCATTATAATGAATATATACTGCATAAAATCCAAACTTGTTTTAATTAATTGTTTTAATTCATGAACAAATACATTTTGTAATATGATTTTGAAGTACTAATTTCCATGTTAATGCAATGTCTGATTTTGAAATGGTTTTCACATGACGAATTTTGAGGTTTTAATTTATATATAAGACTTTTTGTGACAAAGGTCAGAACTCCTGTTATGGTGTAGAAATCTTTTTCTATTACTGTTCCTACATAATTTGTAACAAACAAAAAAAAAACAGTGGTAAAATATATATTTAGGAGTCTTAGACCTTTCCAACGATATATAGTTTGTCATGATTAGATTAGGACTCATTTGTAATATATAGTGAAGTAAACTCATACGGGTGACAGTTGAGAGGTTAAAAAACACCTTGAAAAAAAGCATCACCGGTTCCATAAAAATATTAAGCAGCACAACTGTTTTAACATCGATAATAAGAAAATGTTTCTTGACCAGCTAATGATTAGAATGATTTCTGAAGCATCATGTGAAACTAAAAACATTTTAAAATATATTACAATAGAAAACAGTTATCATTAATGGTGATATTTTACAATACTACTGTTTTTACGGTATTTTAGAGCAAATAAATGCTGTCTTTGTGAGAAAAAACTTCTATATGGCATTATAATGAATACATACTGCATGAAGAAACGTAAGCTTATTTTTAGCATCATAAAAAATGTGACAGAAGAATCATACTTGGAGAGTCATTAGAAAGCACATGAACAGAAACAGCTTTCAGAATTGGGTGTTTGTAATTAAACGGCATAGCGATGTCCCACTGAGACGTTCAATCCTTAATCTCCAGAGAATACTGCCGTGAGAACGCTTAGGATAACAGGATCCCTCCTCCAAAAGCAAGAAAAACAAACAAACTTTGGGAAACTCAAGAAAAACACCCCAGAAATCTTCAAGGGACGACTGCACCCACTATAGAAACAGCGAAAGCATGATTACCAGTCATTAAATCTAAAGAGTCCCAAAGATCTCAGATGTGTAGGACCATTGGCTGGTTTGAACATGAGCATTATCACTCAATCCCACATTTACAATACCTTTCACATCCGACAATACCGTAACCCAGCCTGACACTGCTCATTTACATCTTATCCTTCATGAAAACAAATACATTTGTCTGAAACATTGGATACGGTGTCTTTCTGGGACCTATTAGAGGCATTGTGTTGGTTTTATCTGTTGAGCGCAGGCTACAGTAGCAGTCTTTGTGCTGAGGGACGGTAATCCTGTATCTGTATGAGTATTTGTGCCCACTTGAGGATTCGAGACAGAGGAGGGAATCCACTAATGCTGCCGATGCTAGAGAAAACAAATCAACACAGCAGGCCTCCAACTAGCCACGGCAGAACAGATATTCCCACAACATTCGGTCTTTACAAGCGTATACTCAAATAAAGCTATTATTCATGTCTGTTCCGACACACACATGTTCTGTACGGCTTGGATGTCGATTAGAGTGCTTGTAGCTTGCAGGATAACAAACATACACGGGCCACATAAAGAATCACCTCCGGTGACTTTAATACCACTCTGTTATATATATGTTGCCAGCAACGGGATTCTTTTTATATTTACTGGGCATTCAGTGCACCATTAAGAGCCAGTTGTGTTCCTGAGAGGCTAGTGAGTATATAGCGTTTTCTGGATGGCCTTTGAAACAGCCTGTAATCATAGCTTTGAGAGCGTGATGAAGATCCAGCGCTCCTTTAGCAACACACACTGACTTCTGACCTCATCCAGCGCTTCATTGTAGCATGACCATAAAGCTGATAGAGGTTATCCGATTTAATCAGAACACAGTAACTGCCTCTCATGAGGGTCAGACACTGACATCCTCACAATACCGCCGCGGAAAAAGCTTTGCACTGAAGCACGCATCTCCTGAACACGGCGGAATGATCTCTAAAGGGATCGCCATCACAACGGTGCCGTGGTGGGTGTAATTTCTTTACAACCTACTTTGAGACATGGCAATGTGTGGGAAATCATAGAAATCGTGTTATCAGGTCACCGCAATTACAAAAGCATTTCGAACCGAGTAATAACATAGTAAATAAATTGATTTGACTTCTTATTTTCTCATTTGGAGGTTCTTATCTGATCTGTGTGAGGCTCAAATCTCTATCAAAGGAATAGTTCACCCAAAGATGAATATTTATTGAAAACATACTCACCCTCAGGCCATCCAAGATGCAGATGAGTTTGTCTCTTCCGATTTGGAGATATTTAGCATTACATCACTTGCTCACCAATGGATCCTCTGCAGTGAATGGGTGCCGTCAGAATGAGAGTCCATCATTAAGACGTTTTTCACTTTTAAACTGTTGCTTTCGGCTAAAATACTAGTCATTTATCCATAACATTGCTCCAGTTCAAAACAGTTATATGTCAGTGGATTTTGAAGTAAGAGAATGGATTTTTTCACTGGAGGAAGCGTCATTATGGATTATGGACCCAGAAGCCACAGTCTGAAGTTAAAAACGTCTTCATGATGGATTGGTTTCTTACAAACGTGCTTTTCACTTCACAAGACATTAATTGATTGGAGTCTTGTGGATCGCTTGTGGGTTATTGTGACGGCACCCATTCACTGCAGAGGATCCATTGGTGAGCAATTTAATGCTACATTTAATGCTACATTTCTTCAAAACTGTTCAAATGAAGAAACAACTCATCTACATCTTGGATGGCCTGAGAGTAAGTACATTTCTTATTTTTTGGTTGAACTATTCCTTAAAAGTCACCATGAAATCAGAATCAACAATTTATATTTTTATGGAATATTTCAGTGTTTATTACAAATGATTTATCCATGTACATCATTATTTTTATACCTGATCTGTGTGAGGCTCAAATCTCTATTAAAGTCACCATGAAATCAAAATAAACAACTATTGCAGTGTTTATTATAAATTATTTATTCATGCACATCTTTATTTTTATTGAATATTGCAGTGATTACTATAAATTATTTATTTGTGTATGTAATTTTTTTTGTGAAATATTGCAGTGTTTATTTTAAATGCCTTATCATTTTACATCCTTCTTTTTTTATTGAGTACTGCAGTGTTTATTTTAAGTGATTTATCTGCGTGCATCATTTTTTATGGTATGCTGCAGTGTTCATTATAAATGATTTATCTGTGTATTTAATTCATATGCCCTTATAATCTTTAATCAAAAACATTAACTTCCCCTCCCCCTCACACATCTCGTCTCTAATGACGTGTGCACCGGCATGACGACGGGACAATAATCCCTCTCCTCCAGCATCCTGCCACTCACATGAGATTGCAGCAATTAGCACTTGACAATGATCCAACCAATCCGTTCCCAATGGACAAAACAAGTCCCGCCCAACATGTCTCCTCATATGAGAAGCTGTTTCACTCGGATATACATCAATATAGGGAAGAAAAGACGACTGCAATTTCCGTTTCATGCTGACTTTAACACGGTGGACAGGCAGCCACAACGGTGACAGGTCCACTGGGAGAGAGATGCCAGCTTCAGATGCAATTCACTGTTGGGTTTGAGAGAAAGTGGGCAAAAGAGAGAGATAGAAAGAAAAAAACAGACACAGAGAGAAACAATTATGAGACATAGTGAGGCATGTCTGTCTGCTCTACCCTAAGGAGAGAGATTGAACCATCAACTCAGAAGCATAGATCTGTCATGACATACAAAATGTTTAAAAGTAAAGCATAACATTTTGGTGGATTTTAAATTATTTTCTCATATCCCAGCTTAATATAGAGTCTGTAAATGCTATGGCTATCAAAGCATTGCTTTGTTTGAATCCAGCTGTAGGGCAATATTGGCATGAGGTTGGAGGCGGGACTATCTCTTTGCTCAACCAATGGAAGACAAGTGAATATTCACTGACCTATTTGATTTTTTTTTTTTTGTCGAAAGATTCTATTTAGTGGTGCTGTAGAGTTTTTGCAATCTTTTAAAATCTCAGTTACACTAGACATGGGGTAGGCAAGTTCGGTCCTAGAGAGCCGCAGTCCTGCAGAGTTCAGCTCCAACCCTAATCATACACACCTGAACAAGCTAATCAATGTCTTCAGGATTACTAAGGCTATAGGCAGGTGAGGTTTTTTTTTCAGGGTTGGAGCTGAACTCTGCAGGACTGCGGCTCTCTAGGACCGAATTTGCCTACCCCTGCACTAGACAAATAACAGAACGTGCTGTTGCATTTAAAAGTGCAAATACAACCCAACACAGCGAAATGGAAAAGAACGCAGGGGCTCGAGTCGTGTTTTTAAAAGTTGAACATTTAACTTGACACAGCTTCTTGAAAAAAAGGTTGCTCCCGTAAAACCCTGAAAAAGCAGTGAAATGTACATTTACATTAGTGATGAGAAGCCAATCTTTTTGAAACTCTGAATCAACTGAACCAACTGTTTTGCAAAATGATTCATTGTTTCGAAGCACACAAAATATTGCGAGCAAAATGGTCAAAACGGTGCAAAGGCAACGTGAACACGGCCTATGTTAATAAAGATACACCAACTACAAAAATGTAATCTATTAAATATTAAATGTATGTTTATTTATTAATTTGTAGTGCTTGTTTTTGTGTTTATTTAGGACCCATGCATGCAGCTAATTCCAATCAGAAACAATGAACCCTCCCTTTTTGTATTCCACATGCATGTTTACTAAAAGTAATTAAAACGGAACATACATTATAAAACTGATCGAAGATCAGATAAAACCATATATTAGACACTGGTTCATGAATTCACTAAATTAACATCCTCTAGCAGCAAACCATCAGAATTCCAAAAGTTTCAAAATCAAGATTCAAAACAGCCTAGTTTGCTAAAATCATGACTTTTGTTTATGAACACAAAAGATTCATAAAGTGTTAAAAAAGCAGTGTTTTGAAAGTGGTCATCACTGGTTTACATAACAAAGCGTCTCTGGTGGACATATATGCTCTTTTGATAAGACAACCACTAGATTACATTTATAGATTTGAAAGACGCTTTTATCGAAAGTGACTTACGCTGCATTCATGATATGCAGTTCACACATTCCCTGGAAATCAATCCTGTGACCTTGACATTGCAGCACAGTGTACTGTTTGAGCTACAGGATATGTTGCATGCATATATGTTGCACTTTAAACATGCTAAATAGATAAATATCATTACACATGCATGTATACCTTTTCTAATAGGACATTTCTTACACCTCCCAAGGCCTTTTATGCATGCAAAATCTGTATCCTTTTCCACCTGCAAAATAATTACCATGTCCATTTAATTACCGTGTGCATCTGGAAAATGAATACTGAAAATCATAACTTTGTTAATGAGAAGGTATCAGCATAAATGTGTATTGCTCACTTGCATGAAAAGAAATGCATTTTTAATTTCAGCAACTGCTGAAGTTTTCCACCCTTTTGGCCGAATCATAGAGCTTACAAATACTCATCTCCAGCTGCGAGTCAGTGCCATGGAGCATGAACATGTCTTCATCCATTCATAGCAGCCTAACTCCAATTGCTTAGTATTTCAAAGACATCATTACCACAGTACGCAAGCATCGTGATAGTCTGAGATGTAGTCAGCGAGACTTCATTAACAAAGCAGTTTCATGTAGAGCCCAAAGGAGAGCCAAACTCAGCCGCTTTCCATTCACTTCAGCAGGGTGCAGTTCTCTCAAACTTCCCCTCGAGAGCAAGAAACTCAGGCTGTAAGAGTTGCTATTAAATGCATTACGGCTGGTCTGTTACACAACGCTTCTCTGGAATACCAAAACCCCCCTTCCCAAAGTTCAGGGTAAATTATGCATAGGCTAATGTCGTAACTGAAGTAGTTTACACAGGCATTTTTCAAACCCGTCTACATGATTCATATCAAAGACACATCGCTGATGAATTAGTTACTGATCTGGGGATGAAGGGGGTGATCCTGAATCACAGTTCAGCATATTTATATGCTTTCGCTTTTGCACCTGAATTGCCCTCAGAGATCCATTCAATTATCTATGCATCTATCTGTCTGCCACACCTTTTCTCTCAAACTGCGTTCGCACGTCTTTTCCACACATCTCAACTGAAACAAAACTCATAATAATATCGGATGGCATTGATAATCACCTTAGAGACCGGCACGAAAACCTGCAGCTGAATATAAAACACTTTTGCTCTAGTTTATAACACTTGTGTGTCCAATCAATTTTAATATATTGAAATCTATTCAAACAGAAGCTCAATTATGCAAAAGAGTCTGAGTCAGATGAATCTGATACAGGACATGCCAGTAAGCCTCAAAACAGCCATCAGCATACTTAGGGCTAACGTGACAGACTCGAACATGCATGTAGACGCACTTCAACTGCCCTGAAACAACTGCTGGAAGAATACGGTGAGTTACTATTTACAGCAAGCAAATAAAGGTCAGATTTACTCATAGTAAAATCTCCTAAATTATCAACAAAAAAAAAATGCAGATAAGGGATATTTTAATTTGATTTGCACAAAATGACAAAGTAATTTTTCACCCTAGTGTTTATCTAGACACATTTTCATTTAAATTAATCATGAAATTGAAATTCTTCCTTTATCCGTTTACTTTATTCACTTTTCAAATTCAACTCTCAATTCATAATTTTTCTAAATGCATCTTAATAATCTTATTTTGAGAGATTCATCCATGCATGTCTCATATTCATATTATTCATATTATTAACTTTCCACATGCATAAGTTCACATATAAATCCAAATGATCTTAATGGTTAATCAACAAACCATTTGGCGAACCTGTAGATTATTATGTGTGTTCATAAATTATCACATATCTAAATAGTTAAACCAAACATAATTCTGCTATTTTGTAAGCTAGTAATACACTAGTACATGCACTACAGTATTATATAGTAAATGGTGTAACTGTACACATTTGCTCAAGTTCTTTTTACAATTCTTACTGTATCATTTACTGTACATTATTGACAGTTTAGTAATAAACAAATGTTGCCTATATTTGCACTTTTCTAATCCAAATATATCGAGATTCTACCTTTACAAATCTTTGTTTTGGTAACACTTTACTTAAAACCTTTATGTATAATGCACCATAAAAGTAGTTTTAATGCATTAATTATGCCTTGTAATGCACCTTATAATGCATTGCACAATCTCATGAATAATTGTAACCACAGTTAATATATTATAACACTTCTCAATTCATTATTGCACTATGCATTTTAAATTCAGTTATAATTATTTACGACAAAATATAATGTATTTATATGAATAATAACAACACATTATACCCTTTCATAACCCTTTATAATGCATTATACATAATAAACTTTGTTTTTATTTGAATTACATCAGTATCATTCAAGGTACTGCTTTTGCATCTCCTCTGTCACAATAAAACCAAAACAATACGATACAGTATGTTAGAGTAAATAGAGGGCGATAACTAGAGATTGAGATCTTCTGTAATTTTAATATGCATTAGCTCTCAAAACATTATGATTGCAAAACAGGTGTTCTTCTACATGCAACCTATTTCTGAAATCGAAACTATTCAGTCAATTACACAAAACTGTACAGCCAGCTCTGTGGAAACAGGATGATTGTTACACATTTCAAGTGTTCTTCAGTGAATGAATCATTGTGAGGAGAGGGAACAGATTAGCTCTCCTCTCTCCTATCTTCTTTGTCAAATTGGCTCTTCTTGTTGGAAATCATACACCGTCTGAAATGACCTAATTTATCATTCAATGTTGCATCGTTTCTAATGGGATCACAGGTAGCCAATATAGGGAAAAGTTTGTACGTCGAATTTGCAACCAGTACTCCGTGACGTGAATTATTTAGTTGGACAGATGACATTTCGAGTCCCTTCTCCTTCATTATGCGATGTATGGACTTCATGGACGCTCTCTTTAAGAGAATAACTCACCTGACCAACAGCGCATGTCATGCGGGTTGTGTCAGCGCTGGCTATGAGATGATGAGGCTACGTGATCCTGTATTCAAGAGTATGAATAGAACATTATACCACGTTTACATGACTGCTCTGAATACATAACACTGAATGAAGACAGACAGAGGCATCCAGAGAGCCATCGCCCCTCACTGAGCACTGAACTATGAAATGAACGCCTGTCCTCTCGCTCTTTGAAAGGCAGGTTCTCTAGAAGCTGGACAGAAGTGAATTTAATGACGTCTGAACGATGAAGAACATGCCCTTGGTTTGTAAAACAACGTCGAAAAAGGAACTGGGATGCAGTTATCAGATAATGAACCCAGGTCGCTGGGTGAAGCAGGTCCATATTTGCAGCTAATGTCTTGGCCGAGATCCTAATTGAGTCCTGAACAATCTGGCTGGTGGAATGATCCACTCAACTAAAGGGATAATTAAAGATAAAGGGCTCCCATTTTTCTACTCAGCGCTAATGTAATTGTAATGGTCTTAAACAAAGTACAGTTCGGAGAGGTCATTATCTTGCTCTTGTTAATATTCTTTGAAAACTCCTGCCATGAGGTAGCTGCATCTTACCTGTATCACTCATGGAGGGCTCGATCTATTTCAAAAGACTCCAGTTTTCTGTGGCTGGAACCAAAGTTCAATTAAATGTCCATACATAAGTCACCCTCCTATGTGCTTTATGCTGTTTTGATTTTCTGTGATTGTCCTTCAAGGCAAAAAAGAGAGATAGTTTAAAAGTCTAAAACTAATTTGGAAATGGTGTTGCAATCTAATATTTCAGACATTTAAGATGTAGGCTATGACTTCAGAGGTTGCAGGTTTGGTTCAGAGTAGATGACCCAATAACTGGAAAGTTACTGAAATCACTATCCTGCTCACCGTTATGCCTTCTAGCAAGATACTTAAAAGAATATTCAGTCTATTATTCAACATAAACTACAGTTCAATAGTTTGAGGTTGGTAAGATTTTTCAGTGTTTCTGAAAATCTCTTATGCTCACCAAGGCTGCATTATTTAACCAAAAATGGAACAAAACGTGGAACAGTAATGTTGTGATATAGTATTACAAATTAAATAACTGTTTCTATTTGATTATATTTTAAAATATAATTTATTCCTGTGATGTAAAGCTACATTTTCAACATTCATCATTATTCCAGTCTTCATTGTCACATGATCCTTTAGAAATCATTCTAATATGCTGCTCCAGAAACATTTCTTATTATAAATGTTGAAAATAGTTGTGCTATTTAATAGCCTATTTTTGTGGAAACCATATTTTTTCAGGATTCTTTGATGAATGGAAGCATTTATTGAAGTTGAAATAATTTATAGCATTATAAATGTCTTTACTGTTACATCTAAATAAATATATTAATTCCCTTATATATATATATATATTACCGACCACAAATTTTTGAACTGTAGTCTAAAAACTATGTACCACATGTGCTGTGCTGCTGATTACCCACTCATCCCTCAGTGTCTATAAATGAACAGGAAACATATTTACAATAAAGACACTAATGAAATCTTGCAAGCAAGAATGTGGAATGTGGAGCTCATAGTTTAGCTCAGGAGTTGCTCAGTAAAAAATGTTTGTTACTTGAGGTGTTAAGTTGCTACCAGTGGGAATCCGCAGGAATGATGCTGTAGTGCCAGGAGCAACTTAACAGCTCAAGCAACAAATATTCTGCTGAATTCAGCTCTGTGTGAACAGAGCTCTACAGATGCTGGCATTACTTCCAGCTACTTCCGCAAAGACCTGTGAAACTGGTCATGACATGAGTTAATATTTATTGATGTAGCACATGTACTGTTAGAGTGCTATGGTTATAGTTGCATATTTTAAACATTTATATTCTGTCTGCTTACCTGATAAGATCCATTACAACTATATTTACTGTAAACACATTTCCCATTCTCTCAGGTATGAATTCTTGTTTAAAAAATTAACAGGGCACTGTCAATGCAAATAATGTATAAAAGTGGCCCTAAATGCAACTTCTGTGCAATTAGTGTCATTAAGTGGAAGTAAAAATAAAAAAATGAAATAATTTTTTAAAATAAATATATATTTGAACTGACTTAAGCTGAAAACATTGATATTTTGTCTTTTGTAGAGCTGCTTATAGCTGAAATGAATTGATAAACGTTTAGTTATCATAGTTATTACAGTTATTATACCGAACTGAATCAACACTGAGCTGATGTGAGCTGAATAATGAAACTATTGCCTTTTATGAGCTGTTTTACAGCAGAATTTGAATTTGTCTCAGATTTAATGAAGTTTGCATCATCGATTCTGTTATTTTCCTGTTATTATTATCCTGTTATTACCGTCAAGATGCTTTGAAACAATCTGTATTGGATACTGTAAAGCACTATATAAATAAAGGTTACTTGACTTGAAAAAATAAGAAAATGATTTAAATATCAACAGTAATGTTTTCAAATAGTTTTCCCAACATTGCATCAGTCTAAGAATACCTTATATACGACAGTACATATTAAGCTAAAATAAAATAAAGTATTTTAACGTATAAATAACTTTAAAAGTCACATGGTAAAAGCAAAGTCAGATTTAGAATATTTGCATCCATTTTAATGTGGGAAATGTACTCATAACGTAGTAGCAGACTTGGATAATTAATGACTAGTCATTAATAGTTGTAGTTTAACTATTGCAGGCAGAAGTAGAATTGAACATAAAGCCAAAAAACAGAGTTTAATAGGTTGTAATGGGAAAAGAGTCCAGTAAATTGGCTCCAAATAGATAATAATGCATAATGCATGGACCTTTAATGGACCTTTCAGTGTACCTCTAGTAAGTAACACAGCTCTCGCTTTGAACTTGAAGGCTGAATTGCTCTCACTCATTACTCAAACACACACTCACACTCGCACACCAAGAACAAAAGAGAGAAACGTCTCTCAAAAGACCTCTGCTGTACAGTTCCTCTGAAAAATTGCAGACTTCTCAACTGAATGATGATGGCACGTATCTATCAACGGGGCATTACAGGCAAATGGAACGGCAGCCTCTCGGCGCTCTGCCTTCTGCAGCAATGCACCGTAAATTTACAGGGCAATAATTATGAGTCTTTTCATGAAGATAAAGGCAGGACCCTGTTTCCCAAAAGTAATAAACCTGACTCTCGCACCCCTATTTGAGGATGAAAAATGTTCCCCTGGCAACTGCGTTTGTCGTGCATGCTGGTTTTCCTCAACTGGCATGCTAGGCAAGCAATCTCCTTTCATCACAGGGAGAGAATGCAATTTCAGGGCTCATATCCACCAATTTTGTGTAACTCGCATAAGGGAAGAAGGAATGTAAGCTGAAAAACATAACACGAGGTGAAAAAACGGCACACTAGACCCGTCTTCTCTTGTAAATACTCCACTTTTCGGTTAAAATATGAGACACTCCAAATCAAAAACATTTCAGACTATGAAAACAAGATCTAGCAGAAAATACTCATTAGATCCTGATTCAAGTGCCACATGATGTCAAACTGTTTTCTTGAAGTTTGGTCAGATTTACACTGGCGGCCAAAAGTTTGGAATAACTGGATTTTTAAAAAATGTTTTTGAAAGAAGT
The DNA here is from genome assembly GCF_001515625.1 of Sinocyclocheilus rhinocerous. NCBI lineage: Eukaryota > Metazoa > Chordata > Actinopteri > Cypriniformes > Cyprinidae > Sinocyclocheilus > Sinocyclocheilus rhinocerous. Next base: position 4,663,777 of record NW_015628351.1, read on the forward strand.
CACTTATAATGAACAAGCCTGCATTCATTTGATTAAAAAAGCAATTTAATATTATTGCAATTTAAAAGAAAAAGAAGAAAACAGAAAACTGTTTTCTATTTTAATATGATTTTTAAAATATGATTTATTCCTGTGGTGCAAAGCTGAATTTTCAGTATCATTACTCCAGTCTTCAGTGTCACATGATCCTTCAGAAATCATTTTAATATGCTGATTAGGTGCTCAACAAACATTTTTAAATTTTTGTTGAAAATCAATTTATGGAAACCATAATACACTACTATTAAAAAAAATGGGGTAAGTTACAAAAAAGAGATATTATTACTTTTATTCAGCAAGGATCCATTGAAAGTGACAGTAAAGAAATGTATATTGTTACAAACAATTCAAATAAATGATGTTGAATGAACTTTATATTAATCAAAGAATGCTGAAAAATTGTGTAATTATTAATAATTGAGCACCAATAATAATTAAGCACCAAATAAACATATTAGAATGATTTCTGAAGGATCATATTATTAATGGCTGCTAAAAATTCATTTAAAAGATATTTTAAATACAATAAAACAGAAAATAGTTATTTTAAATTGTAATACATTTTCACAATATTACTGTTTTACTGTATTTTTAACTAAATAGATGCAGCCTTGGTGAGCATAAGATACTTCATTCTTATTTTAAATTTTTGGCCACTAAAGTATGTGTCAGGAAGCCATCAGGTGACATTTCATTGATGTTCCAGATGCAATAAGCCTTCCTAAAATAGTTATCTTCTCCAGTCTAATCTGTCACTCTATAGTTCGTGTTAGGAGAATGACACCTTGTCTCCCCCTAAAATGGAGTTTGGCAAATTGGTGTGTGCTAAAAGAGAGTGGAGCTCTTCTACATCTGCGTGTCCCTGCAGGCATGTTCCACTGACAGGCCCAGTGCGAGATCTGTCCATCACCGCGTGCCTCTGCTCTTTCCCTGCTGATACACGCAATGTCCTTCTCCCCTCATTCCACAAGACACAATCACACCAATACATCTGTTTTAGACTAGGAAAACGAGGGATAGTTCAAGTTCGATCAGTGATGAGATGCAAACACCCTGATGTAATTTGTGCCATGTCCACCAAAGTGAGCCTTGAATGTGAACAAATACCGAAACGGTCTCAGCCATTACACGCTTGTGTTATTAAAGAACCTCGCCGATGTGAGAAATAAGTGTGTCATCTGCTCTAGCCAGGTGCTTTGTGTCAGGAATGAAAGCCTCAGACACCAAGCAAAGAACTCAGCCATTTCAACAAGTCTTGCGAAAGAAACGGACTGAAGCTTTATTCTGCAGCACAGTGACCTTGACATTTTCACTTAGAATGTCGTTGTGCCTCTGCCACAGAAAGAGATGTATCTGAACTAATCAGGTATCTGGGAGCTTATGCAGTGTTGAAAAGGTAAAGCTGTTGATACAACACTCACCGCTGAGTTTAAAGGGGTCATATGATGTTGCTAAAAAGAACATTATTTTGTGTATTTGGTGTAATGAAATGTGTTTATGCGGTTTAAGGTTCAAAAAACATTATTTTCCACATACTGTACATTATTGTTTCTCCTCTATGCCCCGCCTTTCTGAAACGCGTCGATTTTTACAAAACTCATCGGTCTGAAAAACGAGGTGTGCTCTGATTGGCCAGCTATCCAATGCCTCTTTGGATTTGAGACTTTAGTCTTTGCAACTTTACAGATCTTCTTTATGCACCAAGAGCTTGTAACACTCCAAAGAGAAAGGAAAAATTGAAATCGCATCATATGACCCCTTTAAAGCAATGCAAGTACCTCAGATGCAAACTGAAAAAAATGACAAGTAAAATTCAAGTAAAAACAAGTTTTGCACATAATCTGAGCATATTTCAATAACAATTAAATAAAATTAAAAATATTTTAAAATATGAAATAAATCAAACTAAAACCTTACGGTTTATGGATTTCACTGTAAATTGCATTATGATGTAATGGCACTTCAAACCTAAAATAGCAGTTAAAAGAAAGATATAGTATACAAACATTCAATTGCTGTACAAGATAAGATTTTCTTTAAATCACTGTTCAAGCCGCCCAGTGATGTGAAGAGCTGAATGCATGCTGTTTAAACTGATACAACATGACCTTAAAATACAGTACCATTTAAAAGGTCAGTAAGATTTTTTTTTTTTAAAAAAGGAAAAATGTTGTTGTTTTTTATTCAGCAAGGATGCATTAAATTTATTATAAGTGACAGTGAAGATATTTATAATGTTATATTTCATCAAAGAATTCTGGGAAAAATTCATCAGTTACCACACAAATATTAAGCAGCACAACAACACCAAATCAGCATATTAGAATGATTTCTGAAGGACCATGTGACACTGACTAAAGACTGGAGTAATGACGCTGAAAATGTAGCTTTGCCATCACAGGAATAAATTACACTTTAAATATATTCAAACAGAAAACCATTCTTTTAAATTGTATTTTTCATCAAATAAATAAATAAATGCATCAAAATTTTTCATTTAATAAATAAATGCATAAGAGCCTTTTTTAAAAAACAAAAAAATTCTTACTAAAACAACTTTTGAATGGTAGAGTAGGTTTAAAGGGGTCCTATTATGCTCTTTTACAAAGTCTTGATTTTGTTTTGGGGGTGTACTAGAACAGGCTCTCATACTAGGTTGTTCGAAAAACACATTCTTTTTCACATATTTGACATTATTACAACACCTCTCTCCCCAGTCTGGCATGAACGGCTCGAATAGTTCCTGTATCAAATGAAGGCCCGCCTTCTGAAATACGAATTGTGTTGTGATTGGCAGCACTCGGCGCCTGGTCGGGAAATGTCATGACCCTTACAATAGCCGCATGCGAGCTTCAGTGTAAATATTGCGTCAAAATCAAATCAATTTGAGCTCGATTTAAACCCGGATGATTGTAACCACTCTAAGTTCGTCTGCTTTGGGAAAGCTAGCGTGTCTCCGACATAGTGATGATAACACTCGTTGCCTTCTCTAGTGCAGCTCAACCAGATCTTGTCCCATTCGTCGATATTTGTGATATCACAAATCCTGGAAAATATGCGTTGTAGTCCAAACGAGTTGTTCGTTGTAGTTTTTGAAAAGTGATTTCTGTTAAATAAAATATCTCCTTTTGAAGTGGACTTTGAGCTTTGTAACTTTGCAAATCTTTTTTATGCTCAAACAGCAACATTACAGACTAACTAAAGTTGAAAAAGTGAAAAAGCATAATAGCACCCCTTTAAGAAATAAGACACCCACCTACCTACACACAGATCTTCACTTTTTGAGTAGACAAGCTCAATGCTTCACAAAACAAACCATTAAACTTGACAAAAATTTTTTTTCAGTTTTCATTTCTACAGACTTGAATTGAGTACATATGTAGCGTGTTCAATATTTTCACGTTTACACTTGAACAAATATATTCACTGTAGAAAGTACCAAATCTTGTCTGCTGTTTTTACTTCAGCACACAATCATTTTCCCGAGTGCATTCTAATATTATTGAACAAAAATCCCTTAGCGTGAATAACAAAGACTCTAGAGACTGCACTTCAATCTCAGAAAAAGCTTCACTTCCAATCTTATGACATCATCAAAACATCTATGCCAAACAGTGTCAGAGTGTCCCTGTCCACTCCATGTGATCTTAAAATGTCACTTAGACCTCTTACACGCTCAAATCACTTTGTGACTTTTACTTTCACAGGCTTCTCAAAACCCATTTAGATGCGAGTCCAAGCGAGAGGGCAAAACTGTGAGTCAACTTCAAAGGACACCACATGGCGGAACAAACATCGTTCTCAAAGCTCTCCTCAATGTGACATGAGAAAAGTCCTTATCTACTCACTCTTAGTCTGCACCTGAATAACATTACACAGAGAATTATTCATAAACATACAGTATGCCTTCTACGAATTGTGATATCCCACAGGACAATGCCTGATAGGGCATCTGATTTAAGGTTCATTAGTGTGGAGCGAAGGCCAGAAGCTGGAGCAGATGCTCTCTCTGGAGATGTTCATCAGCATTCTGGACAGAACCTCTACAGTCATATTCCATTCCATCTGCCTGCTTCTGTCTTTCAGCTGGAAATGGAGCACCTAGGTCCATTAATTCCCAAATAAGTGCTCTGCGCATTCAAATGCTTTAAAAGAAGGGCATCCATTGTGGACCGTCCATTAAAGCACATTATCTGGGCCAGTCAAAAATGACAGCAATCGAGAGACTCAATAGCAAGGATGAGGCAATGTGGTGTGATGTGATATGAGCTGGAAAAGCTCATAACCATAATGAGCTGGTAACATGACAGGATGAGACTTGGGCTCTAAGGCATGATTGGAGCAGAGGTGGAGCAGGTGTGAGATACTACCGCTTTACCCTGTGATTGGGTAAATGACGTGGAGCCTTTTTTTTTTGTCAGGATCTATTTATTCATAAAATTACTTGAACACACCTCTACTATGATGAACATGTTCTCATTTCTGAATTAACATTTCTTTTTATGTATCTACAGAACAAATGTTTGGAGTCGGTAGGATTTTTTAAATAGTTTAAAAATGTGTTTTATTCATATGATCAAAAATGCAGTAATATTGAGAAATATTATTACAAATTAAAATAACTGTTTCTAAATAAATTTAAAAAAGTAATTCATTCCTGTGATGGCAAAGCTAAATTTTCAGCAGCTATTTCTCCAATCTCAGTGTCACATGATTCTGCAGAAATAATTTTAATGCTCAACATTTCTTATTATTATCATTGCTGAAAAACATTTGCAACTATTGAATGCAGCTTAATATTTTTGTGCAAACCATACAATTTTTTTCAGGATTCTTTGATGAATAGAATATCAAAAAGAACATTTGAAATAGAAATATTCTGTAACATTATAAATGTATTTACTGTCACTTTTGATTCATTTAATGCATCCTTGCTGATTAAAAATATAAATTTCTTTAGAAAAGCCAAGACGTTATTTTTATTGTAAAAAAAATGTCAGGGTGATACAACTGTCCTGATATTATAAAATAAAAAAGCCTAATTAATAATTAATTAATAGTTATTTATGATAATGATTATTAGTATTTATTAAAAAAATTAATTCATGTAAAAACAAGTCAAAGTGCTACAGAAAAAACACATAAAACAGGAAATGATATCATAGAGAGGACCTCTGCAAAAGAAATCAAATACATCTCTTAGAATATCAGATAATTTTAACTTTTTATGACAAAGTTAGTTCAGGATGTAAAATATGGAGTATAAAATATTTCTTACATTACATAAAAATATTTTCATTAATATGAACAGTCACAAATAAAGAGAAAAACAAAATACATTATTACTTTTATTTGAAGGTTACCCCACATGAGATTTTTACCTTTCTTGAAAATGTTTTTTTCAAAACCATACAAAAACAAAATGAATTCAAAGAGTACATTTCTATGATATTTTCTTTTCTTTATGGTGGCCACTCCTATTTGTCATTGACCCGATTGTGTAGGATTCATTGCGCTTTATTTCTTCTGTGCAACCACATTCTTATTCATCGCCTGTGGGAACACCAGCAAAGGACAAAGTGCAATGCTTATTAACGTACAGCATGTGCTCACACTTGCTATCTCTCCTCGATTGAGACGCAACCAATTAGAGCTGATGGTCTACAGTAGCTGTTGTATACGCGGGAGCTGTCCACTCAGCAACGGTGCTGAACGGAGGCTGCCGCTGTCCGTGGTTCTGAGGATTATCAGTTGCCAGTACCGGCTAAAATGGCCATTGACAATCACTCCAAAAACTCATCCCTTCCATCATCCATCACATACTTGCCCTTGGCGCATCACTACTCCTCAAGTCCCCATTCCCCCCCAAGCCTCTTCCATCTTCCTCTCTCTTTACATCAAGTCCCTCTCATCCGTTCTCAGACACCACTTGTCAGTGAGATGTGCAATGTGGTCGGATGAGTGTGTGGAAGTGTGTGTGAGGTCCACAGGGCATCTATCCCTCCCTTGAGAGATCAGAGCAGGTGCCAGATGCCTGGAGCTCATAAAAAGAACATCTTGCTTTTCATCTCACCTTCAGCTCCTCGGTGCCCACACACAGGGCCGTCCTTAGCTGACGTGGGGCCCGTTGCGAGGTAGGGAGCGGGGCCCTCCTCGGTTTTGGGGCGTTCCTCCTCGATCCGTTCGAGATTGCGTTCCGGGGGTGGGGGGGGGTGTCCCTCGGTCCTTTCGCCGCGGGGCCCGGTGCGACCGCACCAGTTGCACACCCCTAAGGACGGCCCTGCCCACACATATCCGGTTAACTCACTGCCGACAACACCTGCACATTGCATACTGCACCACGTTCTCGCACAGTTACAAGAATCTTGTCTCACACGTCATGCGGCGTGAGCGCTTCTCAGAGCTGCTTTATGCCATTCATAATGCTGCTTGACAGAGGTCCCGAGTTCATGAACACTGCATTTTTACGCCGCAGAAAGTATAGAATAAACTAGAGCGACTTCAGGATAAATTACTATTTATCATTTGTCACCGAGTTCAGCAGACGGAGTGAATATATGGGGCTGAAAAACCACGAGCCATGTTTCTCTCAGACAAGATATTAAAACGTGTTAAATTATTAAACTGTGCCCTCTTGACCCAAACGCGCTCAGTCAGACACGATGTGCAGATATGAGATGTTTAATCAGACTTTTCATCATGTCGTATCAGAGACTCCTACACCGAAACTGTCCATTTAAATTCACCTGTCGTCCACCGGCTTCCCTAATGAATATAAAAAAGTGAATCTATTGAGAGGACCAGATTCAGATGGATGACGTTGACGTGGCCGGCGAGATACAAATGCACATGCGATGCAAATCCCTGGCATACCATTAAAAATATACTCTCTAATTGAGCATATGCACAGCAAGGACGTTTGGAGGGAAGAGAGAAGCTGTGTTTTTTTCTGCTGTCATTAGTAATCTCTTCAGGGCAGGTAGGAGAAGTCACTGATGGGAGAATCGGCTGAGAGACAGACTGTATTAGAAGTGCATCTGGCAGGCTCACTGTGAAATGTAACTGTCAGCCATTAGAAAGAATCAGAGGAGAGAGATTTGTGCTCATGAGATAATGAGTTTCAATCTAATTCCATTCCATACAGAAATATTCTCATAACACTGACATTCAATTCTCCCACAAGCAGCGGAAGTATTGACATACGCATTTCCTTTGATTTCCCTTTTGTTAAAATCCACATCAATCACACCCCAAAAGGAGTAAATATTTAAAAGTTTCACGGAGCTCATTATGAAAATCCTGCTTTATCAGCACTAAAGCACATTTCTGTTTTGTGTTTTCTTTTTTCTCCCTCAAACGCCTCTAGTGCTCTAGTTTCCTCAAAACTCTTGCTTCTGGGATTTGTCTTACATGGTCCCCTGGTTTTGCTGAAATGTCTCTATTGCAGTGTTACCCAAAGAATTACATTCTGATCCTGTATTCCCTCGACTATATCCTGGTGCTTTGTCTCTCTAAACACACCTCCCATAGATTGAGGGTAACAAGGGAATCAGGAGAGATGCTGATGCTGTATTATCTCACCGGATTTATCTTCCTAAAATTGCTCAAGTGCAGCTCTCAGAATAAAGCTTCATCAAGATCTCTCTAGCAATTTAAAAGTCCAGAGATTTCAGTACATAGTTTAAATTCTTTATATTTTTATATTTAATGGTAGTTAGTTCATTCTAATACAATTTTTTTAATTAAACTGAAGATTTTCGAAATGTCATTCAATCACACTTCATTTCATCACAAAATTCACAGTATAAATAGCTGCAACTTTCTTCTAATTACTGTACGGAAAAGCATATTTCCTCATAAACACCTCATACACAGCGTGTTGATCACAACCCTTAACCAAAAACACAAGCCTTTTGTGTGATATTAAACCCAAGCTATAGCACACAGCTTGAGTTTCACGTCACAATAAAAAACTCCAAAAACTAAATAAAAAATGAGTTAGAAACATGATACTACTGTATATAAGATCTTTAAAAAACGCTGTAAGAAAGAAACATTCCCTAAAATTGTTTCAGCCTTCTTAAAGGGGTCATAATGATGCGATTTCAATTTTTCCTTTCTCTTTGGAGTGTTACAAGCTCTTGGTGCATAAAGAAGATCTGTAAAGTTGCAAAGACTAAAGTCTCAAATCCAAAGAGATATTCTTTATAAAAGTTAAGAGTCAGCCACGCCCACCTAAAACAGCTCATTCTAACACACCCCCACATGTCTACGTCACTATGTGGAAATATTAGCATAATGCCGCACAAATGTGCACGCAAAGAAAGAAGGCATGGTTTCAGGAACAGCAGTAGTGTTAATGCAGCCATGTCAGGGAGACGCTGTGT
>NW_015628351.1:4672654-4724698 GCF_001515625.1 Sinocyclocheilus rhinocerous
GCTTGAGGTATTTGGCCAATCACAACGCACTGGATAGCTGGTCAATCAGAGCACACCTCGCTTTTCAGACCGATTAGTTTTGTAAAAATCGACGCGTTTCAGAAAGGCGGGGCATAGAGGAGAAACAATAACGAACAGTATGTGGAAAATAATGTGTTTTTTGAACCTTAAACCGCATAAACACATTTCATTACACCAAATACACAAAATAATGTTCTTTTTAGCAGCATCATATGACCCCTTTAAAAAAATCTGACAAGACCTCTGTGAATTGTAGATGAACAGTGATAAAATCTCAAAATATTAAGAGGTATGGAATGAATAGAGGTGTAGAGGTGTCAAAGATAAGTACAAAAATATGTCCATGAGTTTAGTTTAAACTAATTAACAGCATTGCAGGCTTGAAAGCTACTGGAGATATATGGAAATATAATGATATATTGGCCAAAACAAACAAACAAATAAAAAGATCTGGTGCAAGTTTTCCATTACAGGAAAATTCTTATCTCTTGGTTTAAATTTTCAGAGTTTGAACTGTTTTAAATAATGAAATGTTCCGAATGGAATGGAAAGAATGGAACAGGACTAAAGAACATTTTTATTCAGATTCTGACAGAAGTTGAACATTACTTGGTGGTAAGCACTCGAACTATTTCAAAGACAGCTCTAAAACCCTCTTCACAATTATGTCTGGTTTGGGTGAAGTTGTACATGGACTTAAAAGGGAGTGGGTAACATTAAGACTTTAACACAAACTGTGCTTGTACTTTCTAGCTTGTCCAAAATTTTAACTCAGACTTTACAAGAAAAGTTAAGAAAAATCCAGATGGCAGAGAGTGGCTCAAGGTCTCAGTTCAGACAGCTTTAGGAGCCCTGGTTTGGCAGAACTACTCTCTAAAGCGAGAGGCTGTATAGAGCTGTTGCTCTGGAAGAGACAAACTCCACTCAGGGAAACAGTGTCTGTTTGTGATACATGTTATTCAGAAGCAGCTCCCTCATGTGAGCAGCACTGCAGTGACTAGTCTTTAGTAGGAGGGATATCAGGTTTGCAGCAGCCAGCAGGTGGAAGTGAGCCGGCCAGGAAGGGAGTCAGTAGGCAGGCTGAGTGGGAGCTCTCCATGGTAGTGATGGTTTCCAGCAATTTCACAACACATAACCATGGTCTGAAGGTCTGCCTTACAAACTCATAAAGGAGCATCAAATCCCATTACAGGCTACCCCAGGTGGAACAGCTTGAGGTAAGTTCTCTTTAAGTTCTCTTTTAAAGCACCTTGCAACTATGATCTGTGGTTGATAAAACATAGTATTTGGATGTCATTTTGTTAATTTGTAATTTTACATTTTAATGGTGCAAGTATATACATGCAATATTATATATATATGATGAATAGTGGGGGTGAAACCTTATTAGGAAGTACATTGTTTTTTTCTAATACACATTGGCCACAATTGTTAGCACCCCTAGAAATTCTTCTGAATAAAATATAACTGAAGTATTTTCCCATTCACATTTACACTTTGAAATTGTCCAGACTCCAGCCATGACGTCCTGTTGTAATTGTGAAGACCAATACCTTTAATCATTCGTCACGATGAGAAAAACCAAAGAATATAGTTCTGATGTGCAGCAAAAGACTGTTGAGTTCCACAAAACAGAAAGTGGCTGTAAGAAAAGAGCTAAAGCATTGGAAATTCCCATTTACACAATCAGGGCAATAATTAAGATGTTCCAATCATCTGGAGATGTTAGGAATCTGCCTGGAAGTGGACGTGAGTCTATATCATCCTAATGCACAGCGAGGAGGATAGTCTGAGTGGCCAAAGACTCTCTAAAAATCACAGTTGGAAAATTGATTTATTGTCTTTCAAATTAATTAGTACACTTCCAAAACAACTCCTTTTTCTAATCTCAAAGTTCAAATTGAAACGAGACATTCTGCACTAGTTTCTGCACTTAATGCTTGTCCCTTTAAAAGAGCTAATTGATTGTTTTTAGGAAGTCTATTGTCTGTAGCCTGGTTCAGTTTAAAGAGAAAAAAAATAGTTTGTTGTGCAAAACACTGCAATTTGTTGGTGACAAGCAAGTGACTCCAGGGGTGTATTCCAGAAAGTGGGTTTTGTTGGAAACTCAGAGTTTGTTGAACCTCCTTTCTGGAATACACCCCAGGTCTGTCAAGGTCTGGGCTCATTTACATGCTGAGGATAGAGGGGGCTTCAAATCCTGAGAGTTACTGAGATCACAACCACAATCTGTTTGCATGCTGAGTGAAAAATCCTGCTCAAGGGGGGGATTTGTGTTGCGCTAGAAAAGAAAAGAAAAAAGTTTTTGATAAATGTCAGTTCACCATAACCCATTGGAACGATATATTAAGATACAAATGCCCGGCATCATTTCCCAGTTTCCAGTGACTGCTAGATCGAGGCAGGTTTTAGATGAGAGATCATGTATAGCTTGAAGCTAGGAGCTCTCGTGTATCGGGGAAAAATTATTACGTGCAATAGGAGGGAGGAAGAGAAAGATGGAGTGAGGGACTAAGAGAAAGCGACAGAGAGAAAGTGTGTGAGAGAGAAAGAGATGGAATGGGAGAGTGAAGCGAGAGAGAGAGAGCAAGAAAGAGGGAGGGAGGAAGAGAGAGAGAGTACCGCCCTTCAGTTGTGTTTAAATGTGAAGCGGAAAATCATCTCTGTGGCTCAGGGGAGTGAAGAGGCGATTCTAATGTTAGAAGAGCGGGTTTGCCGTGCTTGAATCATAGCGCTCTCTCTCTTTCGCTCGTTGTTTGTCCTACAGTGTCCCTGATTTCAGCTTCAGGCTTCAAAGTGAGAAGCCAGAAGAACTGAGAGTTTCTACAAGACGACAATACCTGGATGCGGGGATATCTGGACACCTCACAATGGATGGATTGAGGACAAAGTGTTGAGTTCTCCTAAAGCTGTCCGTGAATGATACAGGTACAGTAGTTGTTTCAGCTTTGTTTTGCTCTTTACCAAGTATCAGCATGCAGCTGATGCAATAGAAATGTTCAGAAAACAAATGTATAACATGTTTTTATCTTGATGCAAGGAAAATGGTTGTTTTTTTCTGTGAAAAAGGAGTGCACTGAAAGATCAGCATGAATACCTTTATCTGATCTCGCATTCAGTGATTATTATAGCCTACATTATGAAGTATATACCGTGAGACTGAATGCCTGGCTCTTTTAATAAGTTCTCCAGACGTTTTTATAGTTTTATAGTCTGACATTTAATTTCAGTGCATGCTATGTGGATAACTGAAGAAAATGTGACTGCCTAGTCATAACTCTAATTTATGAATATGAATAAGCAATTGGAGATTCAAGGATGGAGGCAGACTGTCAGGTGGCTGAGGAAAAGAAACCGATTGGCACTTTCATCTTTAAATGTGGCCTAATAGACACACTAAGAGGCTGAAAGCAAGTCTGTCTACATGCAGATTGGATCTGCGAGATTTTCTCTGCACTGAAAAAAATTTGGTGTAGAATCAATTTCTCACACAGAAATTGCTAGTGCATTTCACAAACAATTACAAAGAAATGGAAAGCAACACTGAATTAAATGTGAAATACTAAAGTATAAAAACTGAAATAGTAATTACCTGTAAAGCATACTCAAATGATAGCTTTATTTACAAATTCCTAATAATTTTTTATAGTGTGAGGAAGTTCTGTCAGACTCGTATAAACGATAATATATATTTTTTCAGATTTAATTAAAAATACCAGGTTTGAATGGACCTCATGGCATTCAGAGCACTTAAAAAGGAATGAATGGAAGTGAGAGATGAAAAGCGAGTGTGTGAGTTACTGACCTCTCTCTGTGTATCTTCAGAGGAGTGTTGGGATGTCGTGGCTGGTGTGGGTGTGGGTCAGTGTGACAGTTCTGCTGATGTGTGAGGCCACTTTCTATGAGACCATCCAGCAGCACCTGGCCCCACCCGGAACCAACATACAGATCCTCGGTGAGTCCTTCCTTCTCTTCATCTCCTGCCTCATCGTTCACTCTGACATCAGCATTATTTATCAATCTCAATCTGAAAGTCCACACAACCAAAGATTTCATGCATCAAAAAGAGACGAAGAGATTTAATTTAGGCTTTTTCCCCCCATATAAACATTGATTGATGCGCATACATATAGTAGAGCACATTGATGTACCACATCAAATATGGTAAACGGAAGCTCAGACATGCTTGTGTGACATGCAAGAACAAACCTCATTGGTTCTCACAGTTCAAGCAAGCATGTCTGAGTTTTTGTTTACCATATTTGATGTGCTCTATATACTGTATGTGCTTTGATCAGTGTTTCTATTAGGGGTGTGCGATATATATCGTCTGCGATAATATCGTAATTGTTGTTTTAACGATATATGAATAAAAGCCTAAAATGATGACGACAGACAAACTTTCTGTTTTCAATGTCCAATTCCTATAAAGAAATTAAAGGGATAGTTCACCCAAAAATGAAAATTCTGTCATTAATTACTCACCCTCATGTCCTTCCAAACCCGTAAGACCTTTGTTCATCTTCGGAACAAAAATTACGATATTTTTTTATGAAATCCGAGAGCTTTCTGACCCTGCATAAACAGCTGTTCTTTGAACACAAAAAGTATTCTCGTAGCTTCATAAAATTATGGTTGAAACACTGATGTCACATGGACTATTTTAATAATGTCCTCACTACCTTTCTGGGCCTTGAACGTGTCAGTTGCTGTCTATGAAGAGTCAGAAAGCTCTCGGATTTCATCAAAAATATTGTTTGTGTTCTGAAGATGAACGAAGGTCTTACAGGTTTGGAACGACATGAGTGTGAATAATTAATGACAGAATTTAAATTTTTGGGTGAACTATCCCTTTAAGAGAGCAGCTAATCTGAAGAATTTTCATGATAATAATTCAACAAAGAATATTTAAAGAAAAATAAACAATAACAATATGAGAGTATATACAGTATTTAGATATTTTACGTGTACAGTAAAATGTAAACAATATAATATAATATAATATAATATAATATAAGCTATTTTTAATATCCTTTTCTATATGACACTTGCAAATGGAAGATGGTGTGGGGGCTTTTTGCTGCTGTTTACTTCCATTGGTTAATCCACCATGGCGGACAATCGAAATTAATTGCAGGTGAAGGTTTTAATCACTGGTTTGTTAGGCAGTGTATTATTAAGTAGTGCACAAAACTTCAACAAATCCTTTTCTTAGTTGAATTCTCATTGGTGCAACTCTGATTCAGGAAAGTAGACACACAGGGGATGGATTTCTAGCACAGTGGTTCTCAACATGGCATTGCTGCAGGACCCAGATTTGGACATGTATCAAGTGGCAACCCAACACAGTAGCAGAATTGTTTTGATGGTTTCAAGCTCTCGGTACCCAGTAATTCACTGCACACAACACATTTTGGTCTGTATTTAATTATGTCGGGTTTGCAGAGGTTTTTTTTTATGCTTTTCAAGGAGTCAAGCACTTGACATCAAGGGCATGTCAAGTAACTGCCTAATTTGACTAGCTTTTACCATCTGTAAATGAATGATAAATTTGCATTGGAGTCATGTCTTTTAACATCAGCAATTTTTCCTTCCAAGTTCATACATTACTATGCTAATTAAGCACAATTATATGGTTAGATGTATTTTTTATTTCCATTTAACAAAGACCTTGTTGTTTTTTCTTTTGTTTTTGTTTTTATCCGAACATGCAAAACACCAGCTGAGAACTGCTCTCTGACCTTGTGGTTAGCCAAGTTTAGCCAAGTTTGCACCTGGGGTGTGAGAGGAATTTTCAATATTTGTTCAGGTTCAAACATACCTACAGGTACACTGCATCCTCAACAATAGTGTATTCAGGTTGTGCTAACACTTTAAATTAGGGAACTAAAAAATAAAAAAAATAGAGTGATGACTACAAATGAAATTTTCTCTCAAATAAACTATAATATGCACATAGAGGAATGATGAATGAATAACAGAGTGAGAGAAGTTGTGCACCCTGTGCCCATCACAGTAAAAAAATTACAGTTTTTCTTCCACACATCGGGTCAAGAGGATATTAGACATTTTTATCAGAATGTAAATCTATTAGAAAATCCTGTTTATCTAATATCTCGGCGGTCTGGGGTAGTTTTAAGGTTCACCTCAAATGAAACAGAGCACAAATGCTTCTTGTAACCTCACACCTTCAAATGAGAGGGCTAAAAGCAATTTGAGACCGTACCACTTACCTTAACTAATCTTGCTAGAGGCACTTTAGTGGGATTGGATCCTGAATTGGAATTGATTTTATTGTACAGACTATAGAACAATTATAGAGGTACATGCTATTCTTGATTCAAAGTAGAAGGTCGGTGGAGTTTTGCCTCTTTGACATCAAATACTTTGACTATTTAGATGTATGATAGAGTAGATAGAGCAATGTTAGGAAAGCTAGCCCTGATTAAACAATTGAGCTCCAGCTAAGCGACTTATCAGAGCACAGTAGTATTTCTTAACAATCACATGTTCATCCTAAATGGAGGGCTATATATTGGCTCACCAGTACTGAGCACTCTGGGATTCCACTACCCTAAATCTGAATATCAAAGCAGATAAACAAACTGCACAGATTGGGCTTTTATGAGCTTTGGTGACATTGCATAAATTCACATTTGGTGCTGGATGGAATGAATGGACAGAGATTACGTTTAATTGTCCATATGTTCTCTCAAAAGATGAACAATACTGAGGCATTTAGATGTTTCTTGACTGCGTATAAAAAGAGGCACTGAATAATTCATATTTAAGTCCCCATTCTGCTCCAAAGAGATGATTTCTCCAAAAGATATCAATTTATGGTCATATTTTCTGCACTACTTCATTTCCAAAGGAAGGAATTTGAGATATCAATGTTTTCTGAAACTACATCTTCACAGCCATTTCCTTTTACCACTTGTCTTATATGAAAAACACAAACAACCGGCATCGATTGTAGTAGTTGTAAAAACATCAAGCTCAGCAAACATTCTCTCAAACTGCCAATCATATAAGAAAAAAATGCTTAAAGATCAGCCAAACTGACAACATCTGCTCTGCTTTCAAACCTTGTGTGATTATGTCGACATTTCTGATGTTATGACAAGTGTGATATCTAACTGTAATGCTTTTTCCAGTCAGGGTGAGATTGTGGCTTTGGAGAGGGTGGGAGTGTGTGCATGTGTGTGTTGTGTTACAAAGAGATATTTGTTTAAAGGGGTCATATGATGCTGCTAAAAAGAACATTATTTTGTGTATTTGGTGTAATGAAATGTGTTTATGCGGTTTAAAGTTAAAAAAACACAGTGCTTTGAGGCTGGTAGATTGTCCTGAGTATCAGGGTTGACAGGTCATGAATTGTTGTGGCACCGTTGCTTTCATTAAAACCATCAATGTGACTAGTGACCGAGATCACTGCAGGAAATTGCAAAACGGTATTGTTCACAAACTGATGAATTGAGCTTGCATCCTTTGCGAAAATGTTTTTTTTTTATACTGCGAATTTTAATTTTGTATTTGAATTTCCCTGGAGGTCAAGGTTTATGAGAGCATATGTTTGATTTATGCAGTATTGACTGTTATGCAGTATAAACTGCACATATTAATGTGCCAAAATAATGTCGCTTGGCAACTGCAAACAGCCTATAGTTAGAAAAATAAACAAAATTTAAGCAATAAGGTTTGAGAAGATGTGCAACATAGCGAATACAGTCATAGATAAAAGGTGCTGGTAGACACAGCATGAATTTAAAATCAACCACACAAAAAAATATTAAGGACACAATTTTTGATTTAAACATTATTTTAGCAAATTCATCAAGGGAATAATTACACTAGAAGATAGGAATGGACATTATATGGTCACTAGCTTAAGTGAGAGATAATTGATTGGTATCAGACAATATTGGATATATATTGTAACAGTGTTGAATATTTAATTGTTCATTCTTATATTCTGTTTTTTATTATTTTTAGATAAGCTTTGCCCTCATCTAACACTCATGTAAGGTTCACGTATAAAACCTAATAATTGAATTACACTGATAAATGTAATCTTTAGCACATCTCAAAATAATATGCATTTTCATAATGTACATTATAATGTTATGATTTCTAAAGAAATATGCAGCATTTAAAATGACTGATTTTAGTTTTTAGTTAAATTTTTTATTCAAACAAAATAGTATAGAACTTCAATATCATTCATCGGTTATCTGCCATAACAAGAAAATAATTATTGATATCAGCCAGAATTTTAATATCGGAGAATTCCTACTAGTAGATGAACTCCCTGAAATAACAGAACGCTATGCAATAAAAATAATGATCCACTATGGGAGTTGTGGAGTGATGTGATGAACAGGTCAAAGCTGTTTCTATATTGTGATTGGTCGACACAACTGGGATCACCACCTTAATGCGAGGGAGGGATTTGAGTGCCCCCTCTTTGGAACTAGAACAATGTAATGACCAATCAGAAGCCAGGATTGGAACTATCTCTTCTATAATGCTAAAAATAATATTATACTCATTTAAATAATTGGCAATAAATTTACATTTATTTAAATATGTATTTAAATATCTATTATAATTATATAAACTATTATAGATATTAAATAATGATATATATTATAAACAACAACAAAATACATTTATACTGTGTATTAAGCATCGGTGTCTTTTATCATAGTGCTGTGAAGCTACAGTATAAGCCACTCAGAGTCAAAATTTACAGGTAAAATCACTGCAAAGCACACTTTCTTCTGGCTTATTGCTTTAATAAATCAAAAGCAATCATTTAAAGGCTGAATATAGATGACTACATATCTCTCTAACTTCTGACAAGCATTTTTGTAAAACACATCAAGGAATCTGAAATATTGCAGCTATATGCACTGAAATGCCATGCCCATAGTGCAAGTGATTGCATCTGTTTTAATTTTTCTACATGATGTGTGTACATCGGCTGCTCTGTGGGCTCAAGGGTCCTGATTTACTTGCTGCTGAGATGCGAATCGATGATTATATGTATTTCAAAATGTAGAGATGGGTGAGAAATGAGGGATAGAGAGAGTGAAAAGCACAGAGCGAAAGACTTACGGAAAGTTTTGAGTTTTCGTTTTAATTTAGACAGAAAACAGTATAGAGCTTTATGTTGGTGAGGGGTTTGAGTGCACCCTTCTTTGGAAGTGGAACAATGTATGTACCAATCTGGAGCCAGGACTGGAACTATCTGTTCTATCCACCTTATTTTGCAACGCAGAAGTAAACTATTTTCCGTGAATGTGCAATACTTCCAATTCATCAGCTGCTATAAGTAAATAACTAGAAAATAAAGTGCAGTTAACAGTAAAACAATTTAATTTTATTACTATCTAACAATGACAAAAAATTCTACATGACAAGCATTTTTGCAAAACACATTGAGGAATCTGAATTATTATAGCTATTTGCATTGAAATAACATAGTGCCTACCGTTTTTATTTGATTTTTCTACATAATGTGTGTACATCGGCTGCTCTGTGGGCTCACAGGTCCTGATGTACTTGCCGCTGCAATGCGATGCGAATCGATGATTATATGCGTTTTAAATGTAGAGATGGGTAAGAAGCAAGGGATAGAGAGAGTGAAAACTAAGCACAGAGCGAAAGACAGACGGAGAGACAGACAGAGAGAGGAACGTGTAGCGCTTCTCACAGATGTGCTGCCGGCTGTTCATGCTCTCCGGCTCAGACAGACAGATGAGGATGGGTGATTCATGAGACCAGGTCTTTATTCAGCTCTGACAGCTGCAACAGCACTAAGCAAATTGTGTTTGTCATGCATGCATAGCTGCCATGTTTTAGTGTTATGAGTCTGAACTCTCCAGATGTAGAAAATAACCCATCTTTAACAAACCCGAGACCTGAACCAACCCTTTACAAACAAACACAGACACAGATTCTCAGGCCCCTGGGAGACCATCACTAAGTCCAAGGACAAGTAGGCTATTACAAAACCAACCACACCGGACTCAGCCTGGGTAGATCAGAGATTTAAAGTGCAAGTGTTAATAGTAGACAGGCGGCTAACTGTATTACGTTGAAAATAACAGCAGGCTAATCCGATAACTGTGGTTCGGCTGCCTCTTTACTTTAACAGCAACACAACTGTGACTTATGAGATTCTTGCTGTGGTTTTAGAGGGCAGATATCATATCAATCTTGTGGAGTTTCTGGGAAATATAGATTGTCTGTCAGATTCACTTTACTTGCTAGGTTCTTGATCAATGTAGCTCTTCCTGGACATGAAGCTGTGAAAATGTATAACATGTTGCAATATGTATCAACATACATCCAGACATGGTCATAAAAGGCATCAGATATACATCACACCACATCTCCATTTATCTGTGTAAGCTGAGGCTTGAACAATTGATGATACAATATAGGCCTATACATATCAGATCAATGCCTATAAAATGTATGCACTTCTTTTACTAGTCTTAGAAATGGTTGGTATACTCATGTAAAAAAAAAATATATATATTTTTCCATACTTCACTGGCAAATTAAATACAAATATAACTAAATTATTAATATTAAAATTCATTTTGTCTCTCAAGTAAATGCATCTTGTTTTAGGAACTATCAGATACTAAAAAAACACTGATTAAGAAAATGTTTTTTTTACTTCAATGTAGTCAACTGCTGTATGTAGGTCGTGTACTCTTTGTTAAAAGCATCTCCTGTCAGTACAGATATCCTCACAGGTAAATATCTACTAAAATCTCTGTTGAAATTAATATTAAATGTCTTATTACTGCTGCTTGACTGAGCATATGGTGTGAACTAGCAGTATGAACTATCACACTATATAGGATAATTCATCTGTACAGTGCAGGTTGGTTCATACATTGGATTTTTTCTGGTTCACTTTGCTGGTAAAAAAAAAAATGCATAAAAGCGAGATGATACGGATAATAAATTGGAATTAACAAAACTGATGCAGCTGGGTAGACGCTTCTTATTTCAACATGAAAAACTTCATCCTAAAAACAAAAGTATGGGAAAAAAGACAATAGATTTGTCTGTTTTATATCTTTTTTTTCTTAATAAAACATTATATCATATTTAACTATATTGTTTATAGAATTCAATTAAATGAAATCAATATAATATTAACAAGGTTTCTATGAAAGAAGCATGAAAAAGGGAGATATCTGCAGACATTCAGAAAGAATTTAGAGCTGAAGTGTATAATAAAACATTTTACATTTATAATATTTATAATAATAATATTTCATTTATTACTGTAGATGCTTAACCAGAGCCTGATTCTTTTTAAGAGGCTCCTAAATATATTTTTTGCTCCAAATTCCCAAGTCGCGACATTTTTGTGTTGCCATCAGCTAATCAGTGTGATCATGACATCATTTTCCTCTCTGCGCTACAGTCATCAGTCACATGCCATTTAAGTTCAGTTAATTGGCTCAAAACAACCTGGCAGCAGAACGGAGCACCCATGAAGATGGCAGCCTCCAGGTCATGTACTTCCAGACCTGGCCCGATGCCAGCCGAGCAACCACCGCTGAGATAAATGGGAATTCTAACGGATAGCTCTCTCCAGGTATCACATAAATCTATTTATTTGCCAACAAATGAACAAACAAACAGTCCAACCCAACGCTGTTTTAACTTTGTTAACAGTTTAATGTACTCATTGCGGGAGATCTGGCAATATTTCACATCTTTCCCAGGCTACAATAAAGACATGCCTGCATCTCTTTGAATCGAAGCGTCATCTGGTTTCCGCTCTGCCATTAGAGTTTCTCTGGAGGAAATCTCCAGGAGGGCTCAATAAAGCTCAATAACAGAGGTGACGTTGGATGCCGGTTCTCCATCTGCAGCTGTAGGCTGCCGAAGCCGCCTGAAGACTTTCCTATAAAGTGCCTCTGACAGAATCAGGGCTCGACTGCGGCACGGCATCCTGCTTGTCCTTCTTTGTATTAAATATATCTCGGTGGCATAAGAGAGAAGACAGTCATCTGTGATAATTCCCCCCACACGCACCGACGGATGCAGGCCATGGTGTAGCTACATCAAAACAAACATGGAATGTGTTTTTCATCTGCTGCAAAACAAAGGTTATCTTCCCGCATGTACGCCAGCACACACTGACAGTTTAATAGCCTTATATAATACAGCTCCTAAAGGCACATTATTTTAGCAGAGACGTTCCGTCCATCTCTCCCACTTCCATCCAATCTTCCTGACAGTGCCAGCTCGCCTGTAGGAACAATGGGAGAGTCGTACAGTCTCAGCCCCTGGGCTGTCCTCCATCTGCTCTCTGTCACACTACTCTCTCTCTCTGCTCCTCCAGACAGCGCTTCTATGAATGCCAATCTGACCTCACAATACCTGAAGCCACCAGACACATACAACCACATATTACCTCCGAATTCTACCCTTGCCAGAGCACGGAGGAAGTCCTATATCAACTTTATTACATCAGAGTTTTACTAGACATGTGACATCTGTTGAGCTAGCTGAACCAAGAGACAGATTTATATTTCTTTTTCTTTTCTTTAAAACACAAAACTTCTGCACATTATTGCCTATTTCATCATTTCAAGTAGTTAAACATGCATAGTCAAAGCCAAACATATATTTACTATAAGAAACACTATACATCTTCAGTATCAACAATATGGTGTCCAGTGTTGGTAATGCATTACAAGTAAAGCAAGTTCCGTAATCAGATTACTTTAATTAACTAGTGAGTTACTTTTTTAAATAAGTAATGCAAGTTACTCTGTTTTCCCATTTATTCACTGACACCTCTCCTGTCGATGTGTTTAGAAAAATTGGGAGTGAGGTGCAGACTTCAGCCTAAGGCTTATTGATTTCACTTTTGGTGTGAAAGTGCCTTTTACAGTTGCCAAAAATATAACTTTTGGGTTTTTTTATTGAGGTGTGACAAAAGTAACGCAAAAGTAATGTAATGCATTACTTACCATAAAAAGTAACTAAGTAATGCAATTAGTTAATTTTTCATGGAGTAATGCAATATTATAATGCATTTACTTTTAATAGTGACTTTCCCCAACACTGATGGTGCCTATGAAAGAAGTATTCACCCCTTTAGAAACAAATTGGTCAAATTTAATTATAGTCATTGAACACAAAATCAATATTCAGTTTTCATGTTTCATTTTTTTACAACACTGAACCACAGAAGATGTATTTGGACTTTTATGACACACTGATGAACAGGCTTTTTTTCTTATACTGTATGTCAAAGTGAGAATTTCTACAAATTAGTCAAAAATAATCATATGCAAAAGAAATTCAAGCCCAAATCAAGTATTTAGTAGATCCATCTTTGGCATCAATTCTAATCTTGAGTCTATGTGGATTTAGATCTGGCCACTGCAATTTTCCCCATTGTTCTTTGAGCAACTGCTCAAGACAGGCTGCATGGAGATTGTGAGTGGAGCCTTTTTCAAACCACTCAAAAATTCTCAACTGGATTGAGATTTGGACCAATCCAAGACTTTAGCATTGTCGTTTTATGATTGAGGTCTTCTTCTCTCAAGGTGCAGGTGTCTTGCAGATTTGAGTCAGTTCTATAAAAATAAAAATACAATTTAAACTAACATTAAACGAACATTTTAAACGTTACAAGTGAATTCAGGCATCAACACATTATAATATACAATGTGAAAAATTGATAGATAATTTTTTATATGAATTAATTTATTTTTAATATACAGTATATTCAATTATTTACAGGCCTACACCAATAATGGTTTAGATATATTTTATATAGGGGTGAACACTTAAGAAAGCAATTATTTTGCTTTTTTATTTTTATTTATTTATTTTTTAAAACCATTTTTCACTTAATAAGATAATAAAGTGAGTCTTTTTCTATATATCAGTGGCAACAAGGTCAAATTAAGTCCACTGTGATTCATTTCTGTAAAACAATACAACATGAAAACAGATCAGTGAGAACTGTTTATATGGCATATACAGTGGGTACGGAAAGTATTCAGACCCCCTTAAATTTTTCACTCTTTGTTATATTGCAGCCATTTGCTAAAATCATTTAAGTTAATTTTTTTTACTTTCCGTACCCACTGTATATATATGTTAAATGTCACAAAGAAAAGCCTGAGAACTGATATAAATTGAGGATTTCTACTTTTCATCTGTATGCTGTGTCGTTACATTATCTCTCATCTCGTTCTGGTTCGATGTCTTAATGCTCTCCAGATCTCCCATGATGCAATAAGCGTAGAACTTAAAGTGACATCTTACTGATGTTGTCATGGCTACACTAAACTGATGATATGAAGCTGCGTTCTCCGTTTGATGATTTGTGGTTTCAAGGGGGATTTGCTGGGGTAATCAAAGTCTTCACAGCACAGTAAAACACTGATCTGCTCTATCCATTAATCTCCTCTAATTGATTTCATATCTCGCAAACGGCTGAAGTTTAATAGGCTTGTTTGTGCCATCAGTTTCAAAACAAACAATTTCCAGTGTGCAAGTGAGAAATCTATATTGCAGGCTGATGTTCAGATATTCAGCAGGGAGGAACAGAAACTGAGCTGCTGATGCATAGCCAAACATTGCCCTTATTGTTTTTTGTTGTAGTTTTAAATTTGTTTCTGTGAAACAAAACATGACAGCTCCAGAATTAGAACAAATATAGACAGAGCAACAGACTCAAGTGCGGAGGACAGTGTGGTGCTAACTCGCTTACAATTCAACTTTCCTGTCATGGAAATTTTCTGCATAATTTGTGTGTAAGGAAACAACCCATCCGTGATTTGTGAATCATATTTTGAGAATAGCTGATGAGAATCAATATACGAGTCCAACATGGCCAGATGATGTGGACAGAATATTAGTGTTGCTTTGTGTAACTGGGCAGATTTGTAAACCACTGTTGTGGGATGAATAAGAAACCTGTGCAAAACCAAAAAAAAAAAAAAAAGGAAAAATAATAATATATATGTTTGATTATATATGATTACATGATTACATATTGTTCATACAATACCAATAAATCATTTATAATTTATCTAAACTCCCCAATTCCTCTTTTTCATCTTTTAAATGTTTAAATTTCTCTGACGTTCTTAATTGTATTGTGACAAATATGTCAGAAATGAAAAGGAGGCATACAGTAATTCAAAAATCCAGCGCAAGTGCCAAGTTCTTAGAAATGTAATCTCTGTATTCATGTTGGTTTCATTCATCCATCAAACACCATTTTCAATAGAAAAATTAACTGATTTAAATGACATGTCAAATTAAATGTAATGAAATACTTTCCTTACATATTGAATGCCGTTAATTATACTAATTTAGTACTCAATTTCTTGGGGTTAATCTATTTGACCTGAACTAACCTTGTCTTTTCATAAAAAAGGTCAAACTATATAATATTTTTAAAGACATACTGCCCTAGATACACAATCATACAGGTTTTTTAAACAAACTCCTTCACTAAATGCATATTAAAGAAATAAAAATAAAAGAATATCTACAATTTTAATTTACAATTTCAGGCTTATAATATTATTTTTTTCTTTACTGCAATCTGGACAAAAATGTCCTGACAATCACCCGTTTAACTACATTTTGTTTAAAAAAGCCTAAAAAGGCTCAAATCACGATTCAAAGCACTGATTTTTTTTACTTGAATAAATCACATTTTGCATGAAATGAGAACAAACTAAATCTTTAAAACAAAACTGACTTTCCAATGTGACACTTTATGAGAGAGAAGACCATTCAAGACCTTCCATTTCACTTGAATGGACCAGACTTTCAAAAGGAATATTAGTTAGGTAATGATTTCTACTTTCAGTTACTTCCCAACACTGATCACAAAAACAAAAAAGCATCTCCACTTCTCAGAGTCTTCTATAGCAGTTACCAGTTTGAGTTTGTGGCTTGCAGTCAAAAATCGCTTTTGGAGTTGATGAATAATTCAGAGGGTGTGTCAAGAATGTGTTTGTGTGTAATTGTTTAAACAGCAGGAGTAATTGAAAGTGTACAGGCGGTGGTTGAGAAAAATGGATTTTGGTCGCCTACAGCTTAATTAATTACACCACACTTTGTCCTCACATGTCGCTCACAGCCACAAAGACCCAGTAAGTGGATCCCCATGCAATAATAAACATGCCATCTCTCTGTATATGTCTCTCTCATTTACTCTTTCTCGCTTCCTCTTTTGCATCCACTCTCACACCTACTCTCTCTCATACAATTCCTCTTCCTACCTGCAGCAGTAGAGGTGGCAAGGCAATTTAACTGTTTTGCATGTGAAAGTTGCAGCCATCAGCCATGCAGAGAAGTAATCAATCAAAAACCGTCGTGCAGGCAGGAAAATGAAAACCACATTGAGAGGAAGCAAAATCTCTCGCAATGAATTTTAAGCCGTTCAACATCACTTGTAGCGTAACGCAGCTCAAGTTTTCATTGGTCTGAAATAGGTATTCAGTGAACCGATTCACTAAAAAAATGAATCAGCCATTCCAACATAAAACAGAGCAACTGTGCAAGATGAACTGATTCAATTAAATTCATCAGAATTTCTAATGTCACATAACAGAGAGAAGACAGTCCAGAACGAACCGGTTGACTAAAATGAAGACATATTCATTTAAAAAAAATTTAAATATTAAAAATTAAATGTTAAATACTCGTTTTCTACTGTTTTCATGTTTGTTTCATTTTTGTAATGTGTGTTTTGTAAAGTCACAATTTTATTCAATTTTAGTTATAATAATGTTTTGACCTATTTGCTATTTACTATGCTTACTATTTACTATTTTTCATAGAATGAATTTTGGTAAATTATATGTAAACCAGTTAGGGCTAATTTAATAATAAATAATTACAAAACAAGTACATAAGGAACCCACAACAATTAAACAACAGAAACTCATTCAAATCAATTGTCCCCCTTTTTTAAATTTATACTGTAGATAATAACACGTGAGATTTCAATTTGTTTTGGACCACAAAACTAGTAATGTCCCCGGTTTCCATTTCATAAATCTGGTCACCTTATTCAGGATGAAATGATTCACTAAAATGAATCAGAATTTCTGGGGTAACATCTGAGAATCAATCAGACATTCCTGTTATGACGCATGAAGCCACTTTAAAAAGTTTTTTTTTTTTTTTATGGGAGGAAAACACAACGCAAAACTTTGCATGTTTTGGTTCAACTTCTGGGCTCATCTTCTTTCCTGTAGATACAGTAGAATTTTTTTGTATTAAAGTGTGTACCAAATTTAGCCTTTTAATATCATTGTCTTAATGGATTAAGCCACATTAATGCATAAGCATTTTCTCTGCAACAGTTTTCTATGGGTGAGAAAACATTTAACATTGTCTTTCTATTTGCGGATTATGGTTCCGTTATAACAAAAGAAATGTGTGAGAAAATTGGTTGTCCCTGGTTGTTGTTTTAGGACATTAAGGCACTTTAATAATAAAAAAATAATAAAAGAGCTCAAAAAAGGCATAAAGAAATAACCAACGACATCACGTATCATTTATGCACAGATACGGTGCCCACAAATATTATCAATAAAGCCGCAACTATTTCAGATATTTGGTGAAGCAGAACATTAGAGCCTTACTTAAGTTTTACAGTGCATTTTATTAATGATGATTTCAAGATGTGTTTATTATATGTCTGTTCTAGAGACATGTTATTACAGCTTTTTGATAAAGCAATTGGATTCCTTCTGAACTTCAAAAAATACCAGAATGCATTTATGAATGTAAAAGCATGTGTGTAATAAAATATTATGTCAAAATCGTGATTAAAATTGAAATCAAAATATAGATTCAAAAAATAGTGTTCGCATTTTTTGTCCATATCACACAGCCCTAAGCACACGTCTGAACACACTAAGGGCCCTTCAGATGAATAGAAGAGAGCACTTTAGTACTTATGGGTTTGAGGGCAATTCTGAACTCATTTATACACATAATGACTCACTTCAGCAAGGGCAGGACTTTTCTCCTTTCTGGACGCCAGTTTCAAGAATTCAGTGCGAGCTAATGAATTCTACAGCATATAGTGGAAATGGACAGAAGGTTAGTGTGTCATTAATGTGTTCTAGCTGTGGGGCGAAAAAACTGCAAATTCATATGCGGAATGTTTGAGAGAGAGTAAATTGTCCCAATAATAGACAAATAAAAAATTAAGTCAAGCAAGTTAATGTTGAACTTTTAATGATTACTCCAAGCATTAATAGTGGACAGTTGCAACGATGCAGCAATGTAACATTTAGTTTTAATGTCTGTGCACAGTGTAATTTTATGCTATGTGTGTCAGACTTTAATATAATATTCCCATAGTTGTCTGGTACAACCTAATACTTTTTCATAAATGGTATAAATTAGTGTCAAGTACAAAGAGTGCTGTTACAACCTTTCACACTAGGGCTGAAACAATATTACAAAACATGGGATGCAATTTAAATTATTATCTATTAATATACTGTTGTAAGCAAATTTACCTGATCAAAATGAATATTATGCAATCGCCTATTCCATTGAAAACATCATAAAATTAAATATAATATATTAAAATTGCTTATAACTTTAGTAAGTGTTGCTGTGAACAGTGATACTATCAGGGGATGGTTGTTATAGCACATATATTTCCAAGTCAACATGACAAAGCATTGATCTGATAAATTGTCTATATGAAGTTTGAAGAAGCTTTGTTTTGTTTTCCATCCCAAAAAACTATATTTTCATACATTTTACTTCAGCAGAAGTCCTAAGGAAGCTCATATACACTCAAAAACATTAAAAAAGGTCGATGTCAGTAAGATTTATTTTCCTTTTTTATTTTATTTTTTATTTTAAACATTGATAATAAGAAATGCTTCATTAGCAGACAATCATCATATGATTGATTTCTGAAGGATCATGTGACATTGAAGAGGAGTAAATAAACTGAGCAAGAGATTTCAAAAAATCCCCCAAACTTTTGAACGGTAATGTAAGGCGGTGATTTCATCCCGCTACCTCGTTTCTAATTGGTTAAACTCACATCATGTTACATCACTCCCCAGCCTCCCTACTATTAAACCTGCTCACATTACAAGAAAACGTAAACATTAATGAGATTAACATTTCGATATGCAATCAAGAGCAGTAAATTCAAAATAACCCTATGCCACTGGTATAATTTGCAAGGATTTGAAACATATTTCCACAGTGAGGGAAAAACTCATCACACCAGGAAATGACCAGAAAATAGAAGTCAATTCCCCACTAAATGTGCAAAAAGCGAGAGATAATAGGAATTAAACAGAGTTGTGAAATCAGTGTGCTTGAATTAACACATCAGTTCAGTGTTCTTCCCCCAGGCCATGTGAATATTCGTAATGAGAGTTTAAAAGGCACACTGTGAGTTGTGTCGTGTATGCCCTGCAAGCAAAACGGCAATATTAGCACTACCTAAATCACAGCTAGAATGCTGTTAGTGCTTCTCTGATGCAAAATTATTAGCTTGTCAGTAATACACGGTAATGATGGTTTACGGGCAAGATGCATGATCTCTTTTGAGGAATAATGAAACTGGACACTCTCACAAATATGATCTCCTGTGTCCATAACCACAATGCAAATGTTTAGCTTGTTATATTCATATTATTTTTTTTCTTTTAACCCTTTTTATTTGTACCCACAATGGCCATAGGACTCATTAAAGCTGAATATCATGGGACTTTAAAACAAAATGAGTGGTAAACCGTGTCATAGCCATAAATACGATACACATTATGTTTGGTTGAGATATGCTGTTATTTTCCATTCAAGTCCACTGGGAAACTGCAGATAAATTTCAATGAGATGCATTTTCACTGAATCTGCATTCTTCCAATAAGACTTCTTCAGGAATACACTGTCAAATTAATTACCATTATTATATATATATTTAATTACCTTATTATTTCCGAAGAAAACATCTTGAGTTGGAAATTGAGCCCAAAAGGGATGGAAACTTCATAAATTAGCAAGATAATGAGCAACCCGATCTGGGGCTTGGAACATGATTAGGGCCGTTGTTGTTATTCAGTTCCTCATGTGTATTTTAGCACCCACACATTCTCGAGTTCACCTTCATGGACTTACGAGGCCGTTATTGCAGCCCGAGCTCATTTCTCTCATTATGAGCGGATGAAGGGATTAGACAGAGGTTGTTTGAGGTGCGAATGGAGTACGGAGGAAAAGCAGAGCGCGTGTGTTTGATAGTGTTAACATTGGACAATTTGAGCCCGACGCATTTATACGGCGCGAGTTGGCCGCTTTGATCAGTGTGGCAGTACTGAAAACAGATTGCTCTGTCCATGAAGACAGGTATTCAACAGGGTTCAGAAGCTGTGTATTTTTAGAAAAAGAGTAGATAATACTTATGTGCTTGAATGTATCCAGAGCAGCATAACCGAGAGCGGCTTAATTCGGTTCTACCAGTTCAAGCTCTCATCTCCTGGTTATTCATGCATGTGGGCAGACAATCTCATCACGTAATTGTGTTTGTCTGAAACACTTCTTTGCGACATTAACGGCAAAATTACTCGGGCCACAAGGCTGTCTGTCTAGGTCTGTCATGTTGGTGGTGATTACGCTTGAGCATGAGACAGCTGTGTGAAGAGCAGCCAGGTCCAAATGTTCCACACACACGCCAGCCTCTTCTGGAGATGAGATGAGCTCTGTTGTGGAGACTGGAGGACACTGGAGAGGAAGAGATTAAAAAGAGGACAGGGAATCGCTCGCACGCAGATCACATACTGATCAACCAGATAGAATTGACTGTTTCAGCTGCACCCATTACATACAGACACAATTTCCATAGACAGAGATTAACAGGGACGGAATTCGACATGGCACCCACAGTGAGGTCCGTAAGAAATGGTTTATGGTGTCTGGGTTCTGTAAGAACTCGACTGCTTTGCACAGACCTGAACTCCACTGGACACCTTTGAGAATCTAAAGCACTTGACCTCAGTGATGGCTGTGACCGAAAGGGAGCAATTCCACACAGCCGTGATCTAGTGGAAAGCTTTCCTAGAAGAGTGGAAGCTGTTATAGAAGCAAATGGAGGATCCACTCTCTATTAATACTCGTGGTGTTGAAATTAAAATGTTCAACAAGCACATAAGCGTCATGCGCTTCAAACCTGACGGGGCACTTGCTTTTGGATTTCAAATGGAACTTCAAAAAGAAATCTAATTCTTTTATAATTAAGTTGCAGAACTGTAAAAAAGTGTTTGTGTAAATACGCTGTGGCAGAAATCACACATCCACACGTCTAAAGTTAGTCAGGCCAGTTGACTCATGCCTTGTTCTGCAGATCATCTGCTTTAAAGGGTTAGTTCACCCAAAAATGAAAATTAGCCCACAAATTACTCACCCTCAAATCATCCTAGGTGTATATGACTTTCTTCTTTCAGACGAATCTAGTCGGAGTTATATAAAAAATTGTCTTTGATCTTTCAAGCTGTTTAATGCCACTCAGCGGGTGTTGCATGCATCAGTCCAAAATAAGTTAAATAAAAAGCGCCCATCCATTAAAACAAAGTGTCTCACACGGCTCCGGGGGGTGAACAAAGGCCTTCTGTAGTGAATATTTGGTCATCTACCCACTCTCATGGCAATACAACAAACTCATTATTTTATTATATTGGAAAACAACAAAAGTTGTCAAAAGCCACTCTTTTCCATACAATGGAAAGTAAGGTGATCACTAGACATCAAGTTGCAATTTTGTTGGGTTTATTAAAATTATATTTCTGTTTGCAAATCTGTGAATGTTTATATAAATCTATAAATTTACATAAAATGAGATTGCTTGCCTGGTTTAATAAAAAAAAAACATTATATATATAAGATGAAATGTAATTGCAATGAATGCGTTAAGAATCCGTACTACTGCAGCAGCAGAGGACTATTATTCTGCTGCGTGGTACTGCGGAAGAACTGATGACGGCATTGACGGATGACGGTTTGATCTTCAGCTGACCAATCAGCAGAAAGGGGCATTTAATTCCAGTCCACGTGTAGAAATCGAATATTCAAGCTGTTTATTAATTTTTCTACCCCTGAACGAAAAACTAAAATTTAAGCTGATTTCTCATTTTTTTTGTTTTTTGGGGGAAAAAAAAAACAAAAAAAGGAGCCTTTTTTTCTCCTTTCATTTTTCTACTTTCAATATTAAATCAAAAAACGAATGAACGAATGATACACGGATTCATGTGCATCTCCATATACAGTGGTGTGAAAAAGTGTTGGCCCCCTTCCTGATTTCTTATTTTTTTGCATGTTTGTCACACTTTAATGTTTCAGATCATCAAACAAATTTAAATATTAGTCAAAGATAACACAAGTGTGTTTGAATGTCCACATTAATGTAATCTTTTCACTCTCATTCTGTCAACTACCATCACTCTCGGATATGTCTCTCACATTGAAGTTTGGTGTAAAATCACTAGTGCTGGCAGTGCTGCATGTGCCAGTTTGCTGGTGAATCTAGTGCACAAACAGAGCACCCACATTTTTTTTGGCCGACCAGCTTCTCTTAAGGTCCTTTAGGAGATTCAGAATATGATTTCATGCCCCAGATCAGTTCCACTGTCTGAAGCTTCAGCCCCCTCTGAATGTGACAGCCTACTGACGGCCTTTGAGGAAACGCATACTGATGTGGATTCTCTCTCTCTTCCCCAACCTCTATCCTTTCTTCCCCTCTCCTTCTTCTCCCTCTCTCTTCTTCAGTCCCCTCTCTCTTTACCCCCTTTCATGCCATTTTTATTCATCTAAAACAACACCAGCTCTCGCCTTTTGTAGTTGCACGGCATTTTAATAAAACATTGGCGGTTTTATACAGGCCTCCCTTGGCAGGCTGTTTTTCACTCAGCGCTTGGATAGTGGATAGTTTATAAACCACCAGCTTTCATTTGTCTTCTGTGATTCGTGCTTTCAGTCCCGCTATTGATATTTGCTTCACCCATGTGTAAAATACACGTGTTGTAAAAATCGTAGTGTGAAAAAAACCTACCCGCCATTTGAAAGGGCATTGTTTCGGGAAAATTAATCTACGACAGAGATAATAAATGGAATATGCCCATTCAGAGCTTTTGCATAATTT
This sequence comes from Sinocyclocheilus rhinocerous, assembly GCF_001515625.1. NCBI lineage: Eukaryota > Metazoa > Chordata > Actinopteri > Cypriniformes > Cyprinidae > Sinocyclocheilus > Sinocyclocheilus rhinocerous. The sequence continues at coordinate 4,695,873 of NW_015628351.1, forward strand.
TAGCCGTGATATATATCCATGCCCAACGGCCACTGGAACGAGTAAAAGAAAAAAAAAACTGTATATTCACACGCGAGTTGCTTACAGAGATGTGGCAAAAAATGCATTAGCTGCTAGTCAGTTCAAATATCTTATTCTTTAGTGGTTGGGGTCAGAAAACAGCCTTGCTCTGCCTCGGTGCTGAACCACACTCAGGGCAGAGGTGAAGAGATGCCTCAACAGAATACATCTTGCATTTGTTTACTGAGTATACCTTTCAATACCATCTTTCTTTTTATTCGTATTTTGTTTAAGACGTGGTGCCGTGCATTTTAAAGGGGTGTGCGCTGGGGCGTCTCTCTCCGTTTGCCCTTCATGTGAAATCTCTCATTGTGAATCAGCTTCATCTCAAAGCTCTGAACAGCATGACTCCATCAGACTGACATCATGCCAGCAGCGGCAGCAGAGAGATTGAACATTTAAAAGCTTTTCCAAATGCTTGTTCTCAGCTAGTGCTAGCATTTTATGGAAGTGCATATTGTTGTCAGAGTCTATGAAAGTCTGTAAAAAGTAATTAATCTCCAGATTTATATGATGGAGCAACAGTATAATATAATAAAGTTTCCACCTGACAATTATATAGAAAAAAGAAGTTTGCAATTGCGTATCTCTTTCATTTTTGTTCAGGTTCAGTAGCAACTTTTTATGTTTTTGAAAGGAGTCTCTTATGCTTACCAAGGCTGCATTTATTTGATTAAAAATACAGTAAAACCAGTAATACTGTGAAATATTACTATAAATAACTGTTCATAAATTATAAAATGTAATTTATTCCTGTGATGGCAAAGCTAAATTTTCAGTAGCCATTACTCCAATCTTCAGTGTCACATGATGCTTCAGAAATCCTTCTAATATGCTGTTTTGATGCTCAGGAAACGTTTATACATAATATTTTTGTGGAAACTGATAAATTTTTTTCAGGATTCCGATGAACAGAAAGTTCAAAAGAACAGCGTTTATTTGAAATAGAAAACTGTCACCTATGATCATTTTAATGCATTCTTGCTGAATAAAAGCAATAAATAAATAAACTAATGAATTCAATCTTACAGACCCCAAAGTTTTAAACAGTAGTGTATTTCTCAACCTTGACTTTATGTCTTGCATTGTGACTTTATATACTGTATGATAACTGCGACTATCTACCGGTCTGTCTTTATTACTTATTTTAAACCTAAGTCCACAATTACCTTTTCTGTTTTTAGTTTGAGATGGAAATAGGCTTCTATTTTTTCACTTTCAACATCTGTTCGATTCTGATGTGGTCCATTTCCAAATGTGCTCCTAAATCAGGTACAGGTCTGATGTTTTGCAATGTGATCTCCAAAATCCAAAATCCCTCCCAAAGATTTTATATACCAGTAGTTCTTTGGTCACTGGTGAATATGGAAGACAGCTGCTGAAGTAGACGGTGGAGCGACAGTCAGGTGTTAGAACTCATAAGTATTACAGTGACAGCTCTATACCAGCAAAACTCGCTCATATCGTAAATATTTAATTATTATCTCCTCGACCCTGTCTTCGTCCTCCTTATAGCCTGTGCACAAATTCGTAGGCTTCCACGGTATATCACCTTATAAATTCATGCGTAAACACTGACTTCAATGGCCTTCTGCATGACAGAGCCCTGCTTGCCGTCTTTGTTATAGTTCTTTTGCACATGCGAGTCAGTTCAGGACCATGATCAGTTCACAGTTCACACACAAATAATTTAAACAAAAATAATGTAAACAGCCAAGAAAAAAAATTGGATTTGAGCAATAAATCAGATTTTGGTTCTCTGTTGGGTTTCTTGATATCCAAAGTAAACTTCTAAAACAAAACTAGTTAAACCCACTGCACTGTAATGGAAAAAAATTGCTATTATATTAATTAATTTAAAAATAGACTATAAAGAAAATAATTTAGTACTATATACCCCTTTACTTGACAAATGACTTTTATAAGAGTTAATTACCCTTTGCCAAGTTACACAATGACTTGACAGGAATTCATTTGAGTGCATTTCAAGCTGCACTGAGATATTGTATTTCCAAAGAAACACCAAGGAAAACTAAAAGTAATTATGAGACAAGGTTCTTGAAAAATATCAGTCAGTGGAAGGCAACCCAAAGAACGTAATGTACCTCTGAGTAGAGAGACTTCCATCACTGAAATGGTTTGGACACGAGGAACAACTATGAATCTGTCCAGAACTGGCTGTTCTCCAAAACAGTGTCTGGGTGAGAGGAGAAACAGAAGCAGAGGTCATTAATACCAACACAAACACGGCAACACCAACAGAGTTACAGTCCTCTGTGATAAACACGGAAGACTGTGCATGTGAGACAACAATAGCAAACACAGTTCAGAAATCTGCCTGGTACAACCAAAACAACTTTGTTGGGAGAAAAACACACACACACACACACATCACATCTCAGCAGAAGTTTTGCCCAAAGGCGTGTAGGAGAGACTCACAATTTGGAAGAGGATTCTGTAGTTAGACCAGATTCCAACTTTCAGGCCTTAATACAAAGTGCTATATTGGAACAAACCTAACACAGCACATCACAATGAGCACAGCATCCCTACTGTGAAGCAGCATCACGCTTGAGGCACGATTCTTTGCGGCACGGACCAGAAAACTCATAAAAAAGCGAAAGGAAAATGGATAGAGAACAAAATCAAAAACAAAGTAGAAAAATCCTGGTGGCGCAGTAAGGAGCTCTGGGACATGGAAGATGATTCATCTTCCTACAGGAAGAACTTACAACAAAAGTCACTGAAGTGACTTAAAATCCAAATGTGTAATGTCCTGGAATCGCTCAGTCAGGCCAGACCTCAATACAACAGTGAACGAGAATGACTTCTGTACAAAGATAATTCTCACGACTCAGAAGAAAAAGGCCTTTGCAGTTTATTGTTGCTGCAAAAATGATATACTTAATTTTTTTACAGAAAAAGAGACATAATCTAAACATGCTTAAAGAATAATATTTGGGAAGCAAATTTGTATAACAAAAAATATAAAGTTTGGGGTCAGATTCTTTTATACTTTTATGCAAAATGTAATACAAAGATGCGTTGAATTGATTAAAAGTGACAGTAAAGACATTGTTACAATAAAAATTCTACGTCCAAAAAAAAAAAATGCTGTTCTTTTAAAATTTCTACTCATCAAAGAATCCTGAAAAAAATTATTGCGGTTTCTGCAAAAATATTTATCATTACAACTGATTTCAACATACAGTAATAAGAAATGTTTCTTGAGCAGCAACTCTCAAAATCTATTACAATAGAAAATAGTTATTTTAAATGCATTATGTTTTCACTGTATTTTTGATCAAATAATTGCAGCCTTGGTGAGCATAAGACAAAAACATCTCATTGACTCCAACCTTTTGTGTACAGATACTGATTTAAATTTTTTTTCCTTCACGGGGTAATAATTCTGCTCTATTGGTGGATGTTTTTCTGTAGCAGTAAACTCCTGTTAGCCTTTATTCCTCTGGGTAAAAATACACTGCTAGGGATGCGTTTCATGTGCACTGGAATAGATAACCTCTGTTCGTTGCCTCAGAGTTCATTCTTTGCCCTGGTGGAAGCAGCTTGGTTGTGAGAAACAGGTTTTTTTCTGTCGGTGACAAATATGTTTTGAGGGTTGCGAGGATAAAGCAATTCATCAGTGAACAGTACTCACCAATTTCAGCTTTTCCCAGAAGAGTGACAGCATTCTGTGATGTAACACCCACAGGAATAAACACCCCTGGCCAGTGTGTAATAGCGGTGGAGGTTGTGATTTTTCTGCGTGTCATCAGTCTGCTCTCTCATCAACTGCTGTTGACAGCACTGTCAGAGTGTATGGCTAAAACCTGTCTTCTGCCAAGGTCACCTTAAGAAACCTTCTGGTTTTGGGCTTTGAGACATTCTTGTTTGCTGGCTCGATTTAAACAGACCTGGTTTAGGGAGATAGGATGAATAATAAAGAAGTAGTGACAGAAAATAACTGTAAGGAAGCAGTCTCTGTGTGTAATGGGTTTGAAAGATGACTTTAAAAAAGGAAGGAGACCTTAAAAAAGAGAAATATTCAAACAAATGCAGCCCCTTGGCTTTGTTTTTGTCGCAATTGTCATCATATGGCTCTTTTTACTTTAAAAGTAAAATTACGTCTGTAAGTAATTCATGAAAAAATGCTATTATTATTGTAAAAATAAAGTTGGGTTGTTTTTAACCCAGTGTTTTTAAGAGTATATAAATAATAAAATATAAATGTTTGTAAAAAATAAATAAATAAATAGCACACCTAAGGCTAAAATTATTTACCAAAAATAGAGTCTGCACATTAAGCAAGCTGAATTAATTGCAAAATACTGTGGAGAAAACAAGGTTATTTGCACTAAATGCAAATAGTGTTAAGTGTTATTAACATTAATAGCGATAGATGTTATTTACACTAAGTGAAAAGTGTTAGATGCTATTTTTACTTGCAAAGACTAGCAAATACTATTTCCACCTCAGTGTATTGTACTACATTAGAAAACAGCATGCAATAACAACAACAAAAATATGAACAATAATACATATCAGTTTTTATTAAATTTTTGCTATCTCACTTATTCCTATGCTTAACTCTAACCCACTCCTACACCTCTACCCAGGGGCGTAGATTACGCGGGGGACGCGTCCCCCCCCACTTTTAATATCACATAAATTCGTTCCCCGCACTTTTTCGGGCAAGTGTGTTCGCATAGAGGTTTTCAAGAGCCGGTGTGAATAAATATAGATTTAAATTAAAAGATACAGGATAGTCTGTGCTAGGGGTGTGCGATATATATCGTCTGCGATAATATCGTAATTGTTGTTTTAACGATGTGCGATTTGACATTATCGAGTATTTTGCAAAAAACTTTCAAAACACCCATACAGAGTTTGTTTGTTTTGTTTTGTTTTGTTTAATATATATATATATATATATATATATATATAACATTTCTGTCCCCCTCACTTCTGAAATGATGGCTACGCCCCTGCCTCTACCATATTTATCCATCTGCTCACTGTCCTCAAAGGTCCAGGAAGATGGTAACAATATGAGCAGCACATATCATGTCCGATCAACACAACCACATCCAATTTCAATTAGGCCTATTAAATACCCATTAGGCACTTTATTTCCACTTTTTTAATATTTTCTTAATTTTTATTTAAAATGAATGCCTCTCTGAGCTGATATGTAATCGGAAAAGAGAGAAGAATGGGATCGAACTCAAGTTCATCATGTCAAAATCTACATTTACCATTACCCTGCATGCCAGTGCTTCTGTTCTGGATGGGTTTCTTTTGTAATTTTGTCTGGCTCAACCAGACAATGGTGGGCGGAGTTAGTATAGACCGGCTATTTGCACATTAGTATGCATAGACACTTCAACAACAAAAAAATAATAAAAATAAATTAGTGCCTTGCAAGCACTTACTGTTCCCAAAAGGGTTTCCCAAGAAATTGTAACCATCCCTTTGCCCCGCTTATCAGTATTTGTCAACAGTTTGTCCCGCCCAAAAACTTACACCATTGGTTGAGCCAGATTTTGACACGTCGAACCATTCATTCACACAAAGTGCCAAAAACTGTTTACACTTCTGTCAGAAAGGTGACGTAATTTTAATTATAGATGGCTCTGTACAATAAATTCTGATAAGAGACATCGAACAAATTACACACTTCAACCGTAAATTCATCATAAGGAGCATAACTATAAGGGAACAGATCCTGTCAGGATTTTGCTTTCAGTGTGCAGCATTTCTGTCTCCTCACCCAGACTGGCTCCTCTTTTCATCGTCCCGTTTCGCTTCTAGCTGTTTTGCAGCATGTGACTGAAATCTTTCCTGTCCAGGCTCATATGTTTAAAGTCAGAGCCGTATTGTGCCTGCTCATCTGTCGCTGTTTGTTTATCCTCTGAAAGCGTGTTTCTTTGCTGTTGAGAGGTTGTGATATAACCTGCCTGTCAGGGGAAACTCTCACGCAGATGGCTGCGGATGAATGGAACAATTGAGGCCGAATGCGCACACTACGCCTTCTCCAGACAGACAGACATGACGCACACACACACTCCAGCTGGCTAATTAGACAGCAGAAGAGTCAAAGTTATAGCCCGTGTGAAATACGCTGTCTATTTTTCTCTCTCCCCACCCTGGCTGCTGCAGGAAAATGAGCTTTTATTGGTCCCCGATGGCCTGGTCTCATATCCATTAAACTGAATAAGTGCCTGAAATAGCCCTTGTAGTAAGCAGTATGATGCAGGATTCCCTACCACAGCAGGTATCAGCGCATCCGCCGTGTAGCCCACACTCCCTCAGGGTGACCTTATGTTATGTCTTTTAAAAATATGATACTCAGCACCATTCAATGATACTCTGTAGGTTTTCTAAGTTTGCTTAGTCATTAACATTTCATGGAATTATACACGAGACTTTTAAATAGAATTTTCGGGATGTTTTTGAGACGTTCCAGCAGAGGTTAGTGAACATTATGGCAGCAAAAGTGCTAGACTGCTTTTGGCTTCTTCCATTTAAATGGATACCGGATCTAATTTCAGATTTCAATTTGATGAAAGGAACCAGAAAAGAGATCTAAAAATGGTATAAGGAATTGGAAAATGCAGTATTGTAGTCTGTTTGACGGTACACAGTGCAGAGCATATGGGAATCTAATTTAAATCTGACCATAAAGCATTTTAGGACAAATAAATGCTATGCTGCATGATTAATAAAAATATAATCTAAATCTTGATTTTGCTTAGTGCAATTATCAAATCGCAAAGGGGTAAAATTTAGTCAAATATTTGCGCTGCATGTTTCAGAGTGAAGAGCAGCACTGTGTTCTTTTACACGCAAACAGCTCATGATACAGTGTTTTCAGCGCCTCAAAGCGGCTCGGTTCACAGTAAAATTCCACACAAAAGCCTCTCTGCATCTGCTTTTTAGGAATGCAACATGCACCAACAAGCTTCCCAACAGTTTGTAAATGAATTAAGACAGACTTAAATATTAGTATAGTAATTTTACAGTTGTACTGTAAAATAAAATTATTATTATATTTTTAATATTAATTTTTTATTTTACAGAAAAATATGACAATAGTCATATTTCTTGTTTTGTTTAATATTTAGTAATAGTTATTATTATTTTTATAGTCATGTTGATATATAATCACAATTGCAATCACAATATTTATCTAAAAAAAAAAAATCATAATTAGATTTTCCCACAAAACGTGTAGCCCTACGTTATGACGTAAAATGATTAAGACCTAAGCCTATTTAAGATTTTGCACTATTTCTAGGTCACTAATCAGATAAGTAAACATGTGACTACAGATGGTCAGATGTTCTTGCTTCCACTGAAGCTCAAGATGCTCTTTGGATCATCTCAAATCATGCTGGAGAATACCAGGTTTTACACAATCTTATGGAGTTCATGCAGCTCATGAGCTACAGTCATTAAAGCAAAAAGAGAACAAATTCTACAACAAAATAATGTAATTTTTCAGTTCAACTTTCCACTCAATTTGTAATGAAAAAAAAGCAAAACAGCATAATTTTCACTAGTGGTCTCAGACTTTTGGTTGCAGTGTACAGTATGAGCACACACACACACTGACATAAGGTCCAGTTAATGAAAGCTGCTTGACAGTGCTTTACCACAGCTTTAAAAGTCCTATGAACCTCTGTTTGATATGTTGAGTAAGGAGCCACACAGAGGCCTATACGAGATAACGTTAAGCCCCTGAGGTTCAGCAATCAATTTTTAGCGAGTCGCACGAAGTGACAGAATACAAAAAGCAATCACGTCCCTGCATGGATCTGAGCTGTCCACTGTCACCTGCTTAAACATTCAGAAGCGCTCTAAAATATTCTGATGTGCTGTTAAAACAGTCGACAGGCAGCGCTCTGTTCCTGTCTTCCTTTGTGTGTCTCTCCCCTCCTGTTTTGACTAACTTCAATCTAGAGGTAACGAGAGCCTAAGAAGCTGGAGACAGAGAAGCTATTTACATTTTTATTGATTTTTTAAAAGTGCATTTAACATTTTTTCCTTCCCTTTCCCCCACTCTTTTCAAATCCCCGAATGAGAGGCCCACTGCTCTGTTTACGCTCATTGAGGAGTGAAGATATTTTAGTCAGGAGCTCCTGCATTTTCTCCCTCTCTTGATAGATCAAAAGCGGAAACTGGGTCTGTCTTATGTAATTAAGACTAGGCATTAAAGAAAACAAACCCCTGTGAATTCTGACTGAAGCCCCACCGGGAAATGGAGTATTTTTCATAATTAAAGAAGCACAAACAAGGCCTACTCAACAATCCACAATAGTTCTCAGTGGAGCATTATTGTTTCCTGATTTCCACAATGCTATTTGTCTGTTTGACTCCTCGAAGCCAAACCTTAGTTACAGTACGGCCATGACTGGAACTGTGTTGTTAACATGTGCACATATTGTACTATGCAATTTTCCTTACTGGATCTGGATAATTTTTGACCACTTAGGACTGTAAGAGGACTAGGATGGAAAACCACTTTTTTTCTGGTCTGAAGATGAAGGTTAATTTTTTTAAATTATTGTATTATTTCTTGTATTACATTTACATTAAAAAAAAAAAAAAATTACACAATTTGGTAGGACGTGCTAGATGACGCCAGTGTGTATCCATTATATGTTGCTACATAAAAATACATAAACACTAGAAAAAAATTGAACGTCATTTTATTTATTTAAAAAACCTGTATCATTATTTTATCAAGCAAATTCATTAGGTGCCATATCTTTCCGCTGTACGTTACGTTAAATAGTCCCTGACGACTAGCTTGCTGGTGCTAAAGTTTAAAAGAATTAAGCCAAAAATTAAAATTATGATTTACTCACCATCATGTTATTCTCAATCAACATGACTTTCTTTCTTAAACCAAAGACCAAGGGAGAAACTTTTCAATATTTGGTGTTTTCCATACGTAAACGGTCAGCGGGCTTTTAGGCATTAAAAATAACACAAAACACCATAAAAGTGGTCTATTTGAATCGTGTGCTGGTCTTCTGAAGTCATACCATAGCTTTGTGCGAGAAACAGACTGAAATGCAAGTTGTTGTTGATGTTATTTTTTGTTCCCGGATCTTTGAGTGAGTGAAATGAACTCGGGAACCGAATCAGCGAATGAATCATTTAGACTGGCTTTGTGAACCGATTCAATTAAAATTTCCGACTCTAAAGAACGATTCATTCATGAATCGGACGACACTGCTTGCTTGTCACAAGAATGTATGAAGGGAGATTTTCAAACATTCAGCGAATAACGACTTTAATTTAAGTTTTTCCTCACATAAATCTAATGTCACTTCATCAGACTTAAAATATAGTGCACAGGTCAGAAAAATGAAATGACCGTTAAGTTACGCGACTGCGCCGCTTTCTGTGTAAGACCGGAGAAAGCAGTATCTCGGAGAAAGCGCGTGCAGATCAGAGGAATGCAGTAAAGAAAGAACATGGGCTACAAACAAACCCAGGTGTTTATGATTTTTTTCTTTTGCAGACTACGCTTTAACTTGGATTAATATTTTAGCTATATAATTAGATTTATCTGATCATTATAATGCTATTTGACTGCTTTAATTTCTTCACTTTATTAAAAGCTTATTTCAGACGTCTGCAAACTATTTTGCAAATAGTTTGTTTATGAAAAAATGCACATATCAGCATTAGAATAATCTCTCTGTTGGTGGTCATCACTCAGAAACATCTGCAAAATTTGTAATTAGTTTACATGGCTATGAAAATAAAACTAAAAATAATCTGCAGGCAACGTTCTGGCAAGGTTCTCTTTAGGTTACAAAATGAAACAACAACAAAAAACCTGCAGGGAACGTTCTGGGAAGGTTCTTAAAAAAGAACTTACAGGGAACATTCCTATAGAACGTTCTTATTTTGTTCCAAAAAAAAGGGAACCATATGGGAACATTAGGGGAATGTTCTGTTTGTTGGGTATGAAATAGAGCTGCTTTCTTGACAACCCCCTCACAATTCACTTCTATTTTATTAAAAAAAGATTGATCAGGATAATCTTCAAAATGAACAGAAGCCATACTGGTTTGGAACGAAATGAGAGTATGTTAATATGACAATTTTCCATTTTAGATTAACTATCCCTTTAATAATTGGTCTCTGTGGGTGTTTTGCACTGATATAAACATTACTTGAACTGTTTTATCAGTTTTATAATGAGTAGTTAATTTCTCTCCAGTGGGCTGATGTGGTTTTGTCATTTGATTCACCTTTTCGCACAAATCTGTTTTTGACACAAATGTACAGTAGCCTATATGCTTTGAAATGGTAGCAAGTCTTCCCTTTGCTGTTCAGTGTATTTGCTGAATATCTTTGTTAAAATAACAGTCTATTCAGGTAACCCTGAATTCAGAGAGCACTGCAGAATGGTGCTCAGTTCAGTGAACAATAGGTCCAATCTGCTCATGAACTGAAGATTTTTCATCTCTATCTGATCTATCTGTCTCTAAAGGCTGGATTAGCAGTGTTTTGTCATATCTCACTGTGAATACAGGAACTTACAGGCCGTCATTCTTAAAGGACTTCGGTTTATTTTAGATCGCTCATTGGTAAAGTGCTCTTAAGACAAATTGCAGCAGTTACCCATAATTCCCTTTGTCCTGATCCTACAGAGCCTTTTCTCTTCTATTAGAGTCAGCAACGCTTTATTAGCATGATTGTTAGAATTTACAGTATTGGCAGAGCATACTGCTGTACCAAAATAGACAATTCAGAAAATAAATAAGGTAAAATAGAGAAAGAAATAAAGGAGAAAATAAAAGAAAGAGACAAGGAATACATAAAAGGAAAACATAAAAAGAAATAGTAAAGTTAATAAGAAAGTACTGAAGGAGTGATTTAAAAAAGGGACAAGAAAAAATAAAATAAATTAAGTAAATAAAGGAATATAATGGGAACATAAATGAAAGGACAAATAATGGGAATATAAAAGAAAGGTAGTAGAAAATAAAAGCAAAAACTTAATATAGAACAAATTGAAGGAAAATAAAAGGAAGGGACAAGGCATAAATAAAAATAAATAAATAAATAAATAATGGTATGTAAATAAAGAAATAATGAAGGAGAACTTTTAAAAATGGACAAGAAAGAAATATAAAATAATAAATTAAGTAAAGAAGAATACTTCAATGGGAACATAAAATAAAGGAACAAATAAACTAAATGAAAAGAACTGAATGGAAAAATAAAGGAAAGTGACAAGGAAAAAAAATAACAAAAAATAATAAGGTTAATATACTGTAAGAACAATGTAGGGAAAAAAAGAGACAAAAATATTAAAATCAAATAATAAAATTTGGTATATATACCTGTACAAAATATGTGTCTCATCTCTCATATATATCTCACTCCCTCATGTCTTTTCTCTTCTGCTTCTAAAGCACTAGCTCATCTCATCCTCCCTAAGGAGTGTCTGCGGTGTCTACATTGAAATGCATGATGAATTATGTGGCAATATAAGGGGACCATGAAAGATGACATGCATGAGATAATGATTGTAAATGTAGATCCACGTGGCGAGTCAGGAGTTTTTGTTTGTTTACTAATGGCTTTGTCTTTCGACAGAAGGAGGGACATGTGAGGTGATTGCGGCACACAGGTGCTGTAACAAAAACAAGATTGAAGAGAGATCTCAGACAGTGAAGTGCTCCTGTTTACCAGGGAAAGTGGCAGGAACCACCAGGAATAAACCCTCCTGTGTTGACGGTAAGTGAATAGACATGGCAACCATGGATGAAGTCTTAAAGGAATAATTTACACCAAAATTAAAATTAGCTGAAAATTTACTCACATCCAAGTCATCCAAGATGTAGGTGAAGATTTGTTTCTTACTTGGAGCAGATGTGTAGAAATTTAGCATTATATCAATTGCTCAACAATGGATCCTCTGCAGTGAATGGGTGCCGCCAGAATGAGAGTCCAAACAGCTGATAAAAACATCACAATAATCCACAAGTAATCCACACCACTCCAGTCCATTAATTAACATCTTGCGAAGTAAAAAGCTGCATGTTTTAATAAACAAGTCCATCATTAGGACGTTTTCATCATTAAGTCCACTATCCATAAAATTGCTTTCTTCAGTGAAAATACCATCTCGTCTGAATCAGGAGAGAAATATGCACAGACCAATCACAGTTTACAAGCAAAAATAGTCCAAAACAGTTCTAAACAAGTATGTATGTTGGTGGATTTTGATGTGAGAGGACAACATAATGGATTATAGATTTGTGTTTTGGCCAGAAATGACAGTTTTAAGTTAAAATGCCTTAAAGGGGTCAAATGACGTTGCTAAAAAGAACATTATTTTGTGTATTTGGTGTAATGAAATGTGTTTATGCGGTTTCAAATCTGTTCTGACCAAGAACTAAACTCCTATACATCTTTGATGTCATTTGTTTTATGTTGTTAGAAATGTAACAGATGCTCGACTGTTTTGAACCATCTCAATGCAGCTTTGCAGTGTGTGAACAGGCTTGCACAGTGCAGCTGTGCTTAAAACACACAGCTGTGTAAAGCTGCAAGGTGCTCCAAAAGACTGTGGAGCTTTTTAAGGTGTGGTATGTTTGAAGAAACTCTGTTCAGGGTCGCTCTTGCAGTGTCCCTGCCCTAGAAAAGCTCAGATCCTCAGGGCTTTTCATTATTAATGCTCTGTCCTTATGACAAACGAGCTGCTGTAAACTAACACTTCTGGGAGAACATCTCACTCGCAACGCACCCAGAGATAATCAAAGAACATTAACTTTCACTGAATCTCGCGGAGGAGCATCCAACCTTTTCCCCATGTCAAGCTCGTTAGGATATTCTATTCCCAAAGTTGAAAATGTGTCATTTTTTGAATATTAAAACACCTAAACGCTCAGCTTGAAGGGATTCTAGCATCATTTACTCATCGTAATGCCGTTCCAAACCTGTGACTTTCTTTATTCTGTGGAAAGGAGATGTTAAACAGAATGACAGCATCAGTCACCATTCGATGTCATTGTATGGAAAAAAGATGAACGGTGACTGAGGCTGTATTTCATTAAAAAGCAAGGGCTAAATCAAGGGCTAGCATCATGATTTAAAAAAAAAAAAATCTGTACAAACTCTGCAAGACATAAATATATAGGCAGTTGCTGTTTCCATCTTTACAGGCCGTAGTGTGTTGTCTATTCTGGTCTAATAAAGTTAAGAGGCAGAGGTGTGTGTGTGGATGGGACTTTTTCCTGATATTTGTGTGTGTGTGTGTGTGTGTGTGTGTGTGATTTCTGTAGTTGATATGTTACCCCCCAAAAAAAAGAAGAAGAAAGAAAAATACACAAGGATGGCCTGTGCTCTGAAAAAGTTTTGATTTATTTAAAGTAACAGGGGAAAAAGCAAAGGCGTTTGGTCCAAAGATGCCTTAAGTTACTTGGAACTTTATGTTGTTGCTGGTTTACCTTTAAAAAAATACCATTTCTGCCAAGAAAGTAATTAAAAAACAATGGCAAAAAAATTCTGGAAGCTTTATCCACATTTTTAAAGGCATCCCATATAATGATTTTATGATTTGAAACGGTAATTTTAACTGAAGTAATTAAGTAATACATTTATTAAATGTAATCCTTCCTACATTCATTTTTAAAGGTATCCCATATAATGATTTTATGATTTGAAACGGTAATTTAAACTGAAGTAATTAAGTAATAGATTCATTAAATGTAATCCTTCCAGCAGTAACTGCAAGTAACGATAGGCTAATATTTTATATATATACAGATTCTGCCAAAAAAAGTTATTTAAAACAACGGCAGAAAGATTCTGGAAGTTTTAACCATGTTTTTGAAGAAGTTCCCATATTATTATTATTATTTCTTATAAGATTTGAAAGTAATCATAATCAGTTAATAATCCGTTATGAGTTATTTAAATAATCAGTTTTAACAGAAGTAGTGTTAGTATTTTATATAAACTTAAATAATATAAACTAATATTTGTAATAATGTATTTAGGTTTTGCAGCAGTAACATTAACTTAAAGGTGCAATAGGTGATTGTCTTCAGAAACATTTTTTGTTATGCTGGTTGAAAGTCTCTTCACATCCCGATAGCAATCATTAAGTTAAGTGGTCTAAATGTATTTGTCTGTCTTTATATATTATGTGGAAGGTGTAGGATCAAGAAATGTTCGTCTAATCAAAACGTTCGGTCCGAGCGTTTTAATATGCTGTCCTACCTGCCTGTCAACATATGTATCTGCATACCTCTGCGCACCCGGTTCGCGCAGACAGGATACGTCAGGCAATGGCAGACAAACATAAACAACCCGATCTTCCTTCCTGGTATAGTACTTTAAAAGTTTTCTCACCGGTGAGTGACACATGATGTAGCCCAGCGGTTAATCTAGTCCTCGCGCCAGCTCGTTAGAAGCGAGCTACGTGCATGAACTGTGTGCCAATCCATATGATCCCTACACAGTGTTCATTGCTCCCCACTCCCTGAGCGGGGGCTGAAATTGGGAACCACTGATGTAACCTATTGTAGTAATGTTGTCTCTGGTCTGTGAGTGTAAATGCGTTCAGGGGGCGTGGCTTTGGACGGCGATTGCAGGAAGGGTGGGACGTTCGCTTTTAGTGCTATCAGGCTAAAGTTAGCATTTTCCAAGATCTCCTATTGTACCTTTAAGTGACTATTTACATTAATTTCTTAATTATTTTCATTTATTATGGTCTTGCAGCAGTAACATTTACTGAAGTAGCTATATAATATTTTAGCAGTAACTAGGATTAAAAATGCTAAATTTTGTTGCATTTTATGATCTCTGGTTCCTAGTTAAACCGAGATGACACATTTACCGAGGTATCACTAAGATGATGGCCATTGAAACTGGTCCATGTTCTTGTTCTCCTCTCATCACATTGATATTCTAGGATACGAGGCTGAAGGCTAACTCTCCCTCTCTCTGTCAAAGGAGTACATGACATCGAAGGCCACATGTTGTGTATGAGATACTTGTTTACTTTTTGGAGGATAAGAGACCTCAGTAAAGTGAATTTTTATCAAAAAACAGAGCTCTTGCCTGAGGTTATGTTTTCCATGGATTTTTTTATTGCTCTGTGTCCTTGGCCATGCTGAACTGGCAAAAATGGGAAGAACAGTGTTAGGTTCGCCTCAGCCAGTGCTGTGACTATTATTCAATTCAATTCAATTCAAGTTTATTTGTACAGCGCTTTTCACGATACAAATCATTGCAAAGCAACTTTACAGCAAATTAAGTTTCTACAATATTTAGTGGTAGCTTATCAGTGGTGACTGTCAGTCAATGTACATATGGCAGAAATGTACGGAAAAATCAATTTCATTTTTTTGCAGGAAGGAGCGCAATTGTGCAGACACAACTTTTTCTAAAATTTTAGACATAAAAGGAAGATTTGAGATGGGTCTGTAATTTGCCAGTTCACTAGGATCTAGTTGTGGTTTCTTAATAAGATGCTTAATAACTGCCAGCTTGAATGGTTTTGGGACGTGACCTAAAGACAATGACGAGTTAATAATATTGAGAAGTGTTTCTTCTGCTACAGGTAACAACTCTTTTAGTAATTTAGTGGGTACAGGATCTAACAGGTATGTTGTTGGTTTAGATGCAGTGATATGTTTATTTAGCTCTTCCTGTCCTATAGTTGTAAAGCACTGTAGTTTATCTTTTGGTGCGATGAATGAAGCTGAAGTATTATACGCTGTAGAATCTACATTTGTTATTGTATTTCTGATGTTATCTATTTTATCAGTGAAGAAATTCATAAAGTCATTACTATTAAACTGTGAGGGAATATTTAGATCGGGTGGCGCCTGGTTATTTGTCAATCTAGCCACTGTGCTAAATTAAAACCTTGGATTGTTTTGGTTATTTTCTATTACATGCGTGCAAAGTCTATAAAGCATGAATGTTTGTTCACTCTTTAAAAATATCCATGGAGAAAGTGTTGAGCACAGGCAAATCAAATTTTAATGCCCTGTTTGCAAGGAGACAACTACTGGTTGAGTGCTTTTGGGTTTTACAATATTAATGTATGTGACTTAAGTTCACCCATTATTACGGACAAGGAGTAAGTCACAAACTTGTCACGTACTTGTCAGAATATTAATAACGTAAGTGCATTATATTATATGTCACACTCTCTCCTTAAACCTTTGGTGTTGGATGTTAGATAGCATTACCGTGATGCATTATTGTATCATATTCTAACATATTCATACTGATGCAAAGATAAGATGTTCTCAAACCCCTGAGCACCTGCTTCCTTAATGGTCTCTACTCTTTCTCCATCTGGTAATGATCATAAATTTCACAAAGTGGGAAAAGTGATAGTTTTACAAGGATGCTTCTGTTTCAAGCAACTGAAATTATGTAAAACTTTCCATTGTAATGGCAGTAAAATGACCTTTATTTTATATAAATATAGAATACGGACCATGTAATTCTTCATAAGATTTCCTAAGACTACAAGGTGAAGCAGTTTAAGTGAATGAATCGGCATGGGATTTAATTTCAGAATAATACATTTTATAAAGTGCCACTCTGCGAAATGGCTGTGCTCCTACTGACCGCAGACATCCACTGAGGCTATTCAAGCACATTAGATTCAAGTCAATTTTATTTGTATAGTGCTTTTCACAACATACTGTTTCAAAGCAGCTTTATAGAAAATTGTACCTTAAAGCCCCAATGAACAAGCCAAAGGCGACTGTGGCAAGAACAAAAATCCATAAAATGTTTAAGAGAAAAGCTTCCTTAAGAGGAACCAGACCCTTCTGGAAAAAGCCATCCTCCTCTGACAAAACACATATGTGACCCTGTACCACAAAACCAGTCATAAGGGTCAATTTTTCGAAATTGAGATTTATACATCATCTGAAAGCTGAATAAATAAGCTTTCCATTGATGTATGGTTTGTTAGGATAGGACAATATTTGGCAGGTTTTGTGGTTCAGGGTCACATATTACAATAATGACAAATATTATAGTTACATATTATATGTACAGTAAGTGTGCTTTGTATATGCTATTATGTGTTCATTGACTAAATCTACTCACCATTGACTCCCACTCTTTAGACAAAACAAAACATTTGTCAAAATATTTTCTTTCATGTTCCACAGAAGAAAGAAAATGATGACAGAATTTTTATTTAAAAATGAAATAAAATTAATTGAATTTAATTTAGACAACGCTTAAATTGCTTAAAGTATAAATGCTTAAAATCTATCCTAAAACACTTGGGAGTAATGCAGTCAGTTAAGAATGCAGTCAGTTATGTCAGAAGCATCCTCTGACATATAAATATTATATGTCAGATGGTCAAGGAGCAGTCGATCATGGAGAATGGAACATTACTCTGTTTTAAGTCAGATGCCAGTGAGAGTCTAACCCAATTATGATCTGTTCACAGCCTCCATAGTGATTGGGAAGTGGTGGTGTGAGATGGAGCCGTGTCTGGAGGGAGAGGAATGCAAGACTCTACCAGATAACTCCGGCTGGATGTGCTACTCTGGAAACAAAATCAAAACCACCAGGGTAAGATTTAGAGCAACCAAAAGCATTTCTTGTGTTACTTTAGCTATTGTATTTAACAATACAAGACTCTTGGTGGTGCAGCGTGTGGTTGCATGATGTTAATAAGTGTGTGTGTGTGCCCTATCTGTGTGTGTGTTTTTTTTGTTTTTTTTTTGCTTATTTCACTGAAATATTTTATACATAAAAAACAGAACACAGAACAATAAATAAACAACCCTCCTACACCTGAATGGCTGCAGGCAGGTGTGTTGGACGCTGGAAGTATTATAAAAATAGAAGAGCTGCACACTGCTGGATCTCGCTAGAAATCCAATATTTATTAAAATAGCAGTGATTCGGTCATGTAACTTCCCTCAAGCAGAAAATGACACTCAAATAATTGTTTTAAATAAAAGTAGCCAATCAGAGTGTTTCTTCGGGTAACCAATAAGGTCATTTCTATAGCAGATGTGAATTTTTTTTTTCTTTTTTTACAGAATACCCACCCTTACACATCCTTGTAGCAGATGTAATGTTACTGCAAGCTCATAACGGAGGAACTTTACGAAGGTTTTGATATTATTCCTTCTTTCTGTCACAATTGTGATTCAGTCAAGGCATAAAATGACTGATAGAAAACAGACAAATTATGTATTTCAAAGGCGTAGACACTATGGTCCATTTGTGAACTTATAATAAATTCTGATAATTCCAATCGCATTTAGTTAGCCTGTTTGTTATGTTGCTGCAAATTATTCAAACATGAAATTCATTCTCAGATTGCTTTCGTATTACTCATCCAGCTTTTATTTACTGTACTTTTTCAGGGAAACATCCAAGATGACAAGCTGAATTAAGTCTTCTCAACTCTAAACCAACAGACATGTGTTTAATGACTTGAAATGGAGTCGTCTGCTCATAAATCCATCTGTCTCTGAGTAACATGGACACCAGACTTTCTAAGAAAATCTTTGTGGCAGTTGAACACTGCTGGTTCTTTCGTTGTTTTGTTTTTGTTTGACATTTGTCAAATATTTGTTTCCTCTCAATGAGTCCTGGATAATTAAACTCGTATCCCTTTGTGTGGAGTGCACTCAAACCAGCTATACCTTGCCTGAAATAATCTTCAACTGTAATATTCTTGGATGTTCCTATGTCTCCGCTACTGTATGTAGTGAAACTGGCTTCCTGTTCATGTGGATTTTCAGAAGGGGATTGATCCTCATCAAGCAAGTTTAATTAAGACACTTTGTGCATCGACTGTGAGCAAAATGCTGAGGAGCACATGTACATGGAATGACCGATCCAGTCCGGAAATGTTCCTCCGTTTCCTGGAACGTTATATCAGATTCAGAATGAATTCTGGTGGTGATACTAAAACCAAATAAGTCTTCAGCATGATTTCTGTAAAGCTGTAAAAATAGGTGAAGGAAATGTTTTACATAAATAAAATGAATTCAAAACAGGTGAGAATGATGTTACAAATGTATTTGACTTACAATAAACAATAATTTAATGTGAACGTAATGGGTGGGAAAGTGCAAAGGAACAGTCTTGTTTACATATTCTTGTCCGCTGTTCTGTTGATTGGTTAAAGATGCTGATTTTATTATTATTTTTGGGCTTCAGTAATATTTTGACAAATTGAGTCATCAAGGCTTAGCTGAAGTGTTCTGAGAATTTAAATTTTTAATGAAAAACTAATAGACCGTCACTTTGGCTGCAGCAATATATAAAAGTTGTGGATTTATTACTGAAGTTAATGAAGCCTGATTGAAATATGCTGGTGCATGCACATATAAAACACCATGACATTTAAATATTCTGAATCAAATTCATTTTCCGTTGTTCAAATATACCTTCATTAAATGGTACAAGACCTATTAAGACCATTTTGTATATTGGGGGATCTGGTCGTTTGAATGGACCCGAGGAAAGCGGGTGGAGGGTCTTTGAATGTATAGGCAGGCAGTCCACACTGAAGGACACTGGAAATTCTGACACCCGCTGGGACATTTACCTGTCATTTACATTCAGAAATAGTCCTCTCTGCTCGAAGCAGCTGAGGGCCAGAGCACGCACTCACTCTGAATATGTAGCTCCAGCATTTTAAGCAGGGAGCCGTGATCATAAGAGCCTCCGTGTTGCTGTCGGCATGCAGAAAGGAGGCTCTAACTACAGGCTGAGTGAATACAGATCACTACATTTACAGTCCTCCGCATGGGACAGCAGAGGATGAACTTTAGCCCTCACCTTCAGCGGAGCTTTAGTGGAATTTCAAACAGTTGACTACAGAATATCAGAGTGGAAAATGAATACAAGGAAATCTTCAGCAAATATCAGCATTATCTCTGACAGGCTGAGCTTTTGCTAGTATGGTTTTTGCTAAATTGAAAAAGTTCTTTTGTGTTTTTGAAAAGATCAAGAGGAATCACAGTATTATTTTTAAGAACATAAATGGAAGGAATTAGCGGATCTAATTCCAGTCTTCAACATCATTATACAATCGTTTCCGTGTTCAGATTTGATTGGCTGAGCAGTGTTCCAAGAGTGCTGATGATACAGCCAAGCAGCACTGGGACTTTTCACTGTTTGTATCACTCCACTTGTCTGTGTTTGCATGTTCAAAACATTAATTGTGCATTAATAGTGGGGATTTCACAGTGTTTCTTTCCGCAGTTTGCATCATCGCGAGAGAGGGCGAGTCACTGAATGATTCATTCAACCAATTTGTTAAAAATTGATTAATTCAGAAACATAACAAGTGACTGTCTTTATAAGTGAATCACTAAATCATTATTTCAACTGATTCATTAAAAACAAGTGACTCATTCAATCATTTTACTCAAGTTTGATCAAAAGAACTGATTCATTCAGGAAATGGTTGTGTCTGAATTTGCATACCCTAGTGAGCAGGTGCTTCTTTAGAATAAGTACTTTGCGACTGTTAAAAAATATGTTCTAGATAGTATGTGTAATCCAGTCGTAGGCCTTTGTCATGTTATCACTGTCATGAGACCTACTAGCATCAGTTGCATTGCTTTACTGCCATTCACAACTCCTCGCCCGTGGCCTCATGGGATAGTAAAGTGTTCACCGGATGCAAACTTTAGAAATAGTAAGAAATAGTGTTTTTTTTTTTTTTTTTGAGAAATATATTCATGTTTCTTGTTTAC
This sequence comes from Sinocyclocheilus rhinocerous, assembly GCF_001515625.1. Taxonomy (NCBI): domain Eukaryota; kingdom Metazoa; phylum Chordata; class Actinopteri; order Cypriniformes; family Cyprinidae; genus Sinocyclocheilus; species Sinocyclocheilus rhinocerous. The sequence continues at coordinate 4,716,686 of NW_015628351.1, forward strand.
TGAACTGTATAAAAGCAATATCTCCCACTGCAGCCTCGTTCATATGGATGAATCACAGCCCTTCTGCCTGTGTGATATTGCTTCATTATAAAACACCTACCAATTTTTCAGATTTCTATCTACTGAAACTGGACATTTTGCCACATAAGTTAGCCATTAAATCATCAAAACTCTCAAACAAGCAATTCCTTCTGTAATTTAATCACATGCATATGGGTAGTTGACAACGTGTCCATGGATCTTTTGAATCAGTGTCATCATTTTATAAAGGAAAGTGTATATGTGGGTCACCATTTCTTTAAAAAAATAACTTTTTTATCACATTTTTGCCTCTATTAGTTCATGTTAAATGGTTAAATAGTTGAAACAGTCTGTCAGTAATATGAGCTCACAAAAACAGCATGCATAATAATTATAACAGAAAAGAGAAATAATTACAACAGAAAAAAGCAGTTAAACACAGTTGGGAAAGTGAAGCATGTCACACCACAGGACATTAACTTTCCTGTAGTGTTTCATGTCAATAACCCATACACATATTTCCCAGGATTTCTACCATGTCCTTTTAACACTTCCAACCTAGTGCTTTTTTTTTTGGAAAGGCAAAGGTATGCACTGTGAGTTTTTCAGAAAGTGTTGGAAAAAACATATCACACATGCTGATGGTTGCTTGTTGAGCTCTTTGAGGTCCAGCAAATGAGGCTATTAAGAATTCAAAGCAGTTTCTGATACAATGAAGCCGCTGGAGCTTGTTGTAGGGATGTATGTATATTTATATATAGCCACTGTCTTTATGTGTGAATCATAAAACAATGATTCATTTAAGAGTTAAACGTGCCTGCTGTAATGAGTGAGTCACTGTATAGTTTACTCTGATTCGTTCAAAAGCACTCATTCAGGGACACCATTGCTAGGAAATGATTCTGCTTTGACTGATTTTCATATTTTCGTTGGCAGAGCAAGTAACTGACAATACTGTGTCTAATATTCATGTTTCTTGTTTACTGAACTGTATAAAAGCAATATCTCCCACTGCAGCCTCTTTCATATGGATGAATCACAGCCCTTCTGCCTGTGTGATATTGCTTCATTATAAAACACCTACCAATTTTTCAGATTTCTATCTACTGAAACTGGACATTTTGCCACATAAGTTAGCCATTAAATCATCAAAACTCTCAAACAAGCAATTCCTTCTGTAATTTAATCACATGCATATGGGTAGTTGACAACGTGTCCATGGATCTTTTGAATCAGTGTCATCATTTTATAAAGGAAAGTGTATATGTGGGTCACCATTTCTTTAAAAAAATAACTTTTTTATCACATTTTTGCCTCTATTAGTTCATGTTAAATGGTTAAATAGTTGAAACAGTCTGTCAGTAATATGAGCTCACAAAAACAGCATGCATAATAATTATAACAGAAAAGAGAAATAATTACAACAGAAAAAAGCAGTTAAACACAGTTGGGAAAGTGAAGCATGTCACACCACAGGACATTATCTTTCCTGTAGTGTTTCATGTCAATAACCCATACACATATTTCCCAGGATTTCTACCATGTCCTTTTAACACTTCCAACCTAGTGCTTTTTTTTTTGGAAAGGCAAAGGTATGCACTGTGAGTTTTTCAGAAAGTGTTGGAAAAAACATATCACACATGCTGATGGTTGCTTGTTGAGCTCTTTGAGGTCCAGCAAATGAGGCTATTAAGAATTCAAAGCAGTTTCTGATACAATGAAGCCGCTGGAGCTTTGAAGGATAAAAGCAGTGATGTCCTCCTCACTGCCACAGAGTTAACTGCACTGATATTTGCTCAGAGAGACAATTCTAGGTCTGTAAAGTCTGAAACGCTCCTGTGAGGCTCTCTGTCTGCTCTGCAAGTCTCAATGTCATTACAAAAAGTCATTTATATAACACTTTAAAAGGACGGCAAATGAGATTGCAAATTGGATCCTTTTGAAAATAACTAGCTGGTATTTTTTCTATGAAAGATTCAAAAGAAATACAGAAAGCACTAACTGAAATTCTCAAGTATGAAATGAAATAATTGATCTTAAAAAGGATAGTTTTATGAATAGAGGACTCATATGTTTGCCGGAAACAATGGTTTGATGTTAAAAACATCCTAATGATAGATTTGTTTATTACAAACATGCAGATTTTCACTTCACAAGATGTTAATTGATGGACTGGAGTCGTGTAGATTACTTGTGGATTATTGTGATGTTTTTATCAGCTCTTGTTCTGACGGCACCCATTCACTGCAGAGTGTCCATTGGTGATGTAATGCTAAATTTCTCCAAATCAGTTCAGATTAAAAAACAAACTCATCATCTTGGATAGCCTGAGGGTGAGTAAATTTTCACATTTTCATTTTTGGATGAACTATTTTTATTTTTTTTTAATTACAGGGTCAACAATGTAACAGTGTCTGCTTACTTGTGTTTAACTGCAGCATGAGTGCTGATCACAACATGAGCTCCCTTGTTTTTGTTGGTAAAGTCCCTCTTTTTGACTCTAATTTAACCTGACATCAGGAGCTTCTTACACAACCCTGCTCTCAATCACAATTATTAATGACCAGCAGAGAGTCAGGAGCTGTCAACGTGTGCTGTTTGGAAATGTGCATGCAAGCAGCATTAAAACTTCCCCAGAATCACTACCTCTGAGTCTTTCCAAATCAAGTAACGGGTAACGCTGAATAATTCAAAGAAGAAGAAAAAAAGCAGAGATTTCCAAATTTGAAACATGTTTAAGACATGCGCAAATGCTCCAGTTCAGATCTCACAGTTGTCTGAGTTGGTTTTTAAAATGCCAGCCATCATTATTCTTTTTTAATCATGGTTCCTGAAGATCAGAACAGCACAGGCTGTGGTGAGACTATGCGAACCCAAGACTCGCTCTCACCTTTCATTTTCACCTTCTCGCTTCACTTAATTCACAGCCTCCTCTCACACCCAGTTACACAAACAAGACAGGTATCTCTCAACTGCAAACATACACACACCAAAACACTTGATCAGAAGGAGCAGCCAAAAAAAGGAAATCACCCAAAGCATCCTAGACAGCTCATTATAGAGTCTGAGTAGTTCTTCATGAAACACAAAACTTAAAGTGTGCACAATTTTAAGGTAATAGTGAAATAAATAAATAAATAAACAAACATGTTCAATGAGGTTAGAACACCCCAAGCCTTTTTCAATAAGGTTAATTTCTTTATTTTATTTATAATTTCTTGTGCATGGGGCTCAGTTTAGTGTTGTAATTATTGGTTCAAGTAACAAACTGTGCTGTAAACATTTTTAGTCAATAAAAATCATCACAAATGAAAATGTATAGGGCTGTAAAACATTTTTTACCACTTTAAAATAATAAGCACACTCCAACTCTATTTAAAGCCACATGCAAAAGCACATTCCCTCACAATAAGAACATCCCAGCAGATGTGAAGCAAAACAAGACTTAATAAAAACAAGAAACAAAACAAAACAAGTTTAATACAAATGATCAACCAATCAGTTTTGTCTGTGTTGCTCTACACATCAATAAGAGTGAGTTTTATGATTAATGTGCATGTAAAAACATACTAAATAGAATAAATTTCTGGACTTTGACTCAATCCATGTATGGAAACTCGGATACATCTTTCTAAATCATACAAAAAGACAAATCCCAAAACAGATGGAGCGCATCATTGCTCAATTAATTATGCTAAACACCTGTACAGTTAATTCATTTCCACTGACTGGACGATTCTCAACTTAGAAGTCCTCCAATTCTCTAAGTCTATACTATAACGTATTTACAGTTAAGAGGTTTGTAAACTACATTCAGTTTGCAATTAAAAGAATAGCAATTCAGTTTGTAATTAAAAGAAAATGTACTCAGCCTCAGGTTATCCAAGATGCAGATGAGTTTGTGTTTTCATCTGAGAAGATTTGGAGAAATTTAGCAAAAAAAAAAAAAAAAAAGCCATTAGTATTTTCACCAACAAAAATTGCTGTGACCACCCTTTGCGTTTAAAACAGCTTTTGTCCTTGGTACACTTGCGCATTGTTTTTCAGGTAGCTTTGTAGGTATGTTTCTTCAAATGTCTTGGAGACGTTGCCACATTTTGATTGTATGGAAAAGAGCAGCTTGGATCTTCTTTTGTGTTTGACGGTAGAAAGTCATACAAGTTGGGAATGAGGATGAATAAACAATGACAGAATCTTAATTTATAGGTGGACTATGTCTTTAATAGCACACATATGTGACATGATGTGTTCCTCTCCTTCCTTTCCTCTGTCCCACTTGTGAGTATGATGTAAGTAAGGATTTGTGGTTATTATCTGACCAATGAACACACATTTTGGATATGTTTTGCCCCCACATCCATTCCCGCTAATTTTCTCCTCCAAAAAGACAGATCCAACTGAGCCTGGTAATGGTAGATTGCTGGTCTAAAATAGTTCATAATTAGAATTTTTTTATTTCCCACAGAGCCAAACCATTTTCTCTGTCTTCCTCCACTCACTGCTGGATGTAATAAAATGCTGGCATAGCGTTTTGGCATGAGTTCCTCATTTCCTTATTTTAAAGTATGCGAACAATGGCACATCGAGTTATTCAGCTGCACTCTTATTATTAACAATGCCACGCAAACAGATGAGTGTGAATGTAAAACTCAAGCACCCCACCATTAAGTTCATTATGGACGTCAACATCGTTTAAATTCAAGCAGGTATACTTACATCCACTGTCCTCGGTTCTTCTAAAACACTACAGGAGAAAGCTGGCCCTCCCCAGGGGACTGATGCCAGGCACAGCATGCATAAGTAATGCCCTGTTTTCTGAATCTCCACACAGAACAATTACTCTCTCCAGGAGAGTTCTGTGTCATTCAAATTGAAATGTGTTTATTTTGAAAAACATTCAAATTCATCTTCCCTCTTGCCACTTAAAACTGTCAGGTATAATTTTATGGGCACTGCAGAGCGAAAAGGTGAAAAAATACCCACATTCCTCATGGTTAAATAGCGATACAGAGAGGCACCTCAATAATGAATGTTTATTTATTAACACTTGAAAAAATCTCTGAGTTTTACATTTGGAATGTAAACCAAATTAATTCAGTGAATTGTCATGCGTCTTAATGAGCCTCATGATAAATCATTCAAAACAGTCAGCGGTGACCCTGGTGTGAATTAATAACAGACTGGAACCTGCAGTGATCACCCAACATGTGTTTGTGTAAGCAAACTAATACATAATTTCACTGTTTTTACAGTCATAATTTGAAGCTGATCCCCCTACGTCCCCAAACCCGGAAAAAAAGGAATCAGAATTTTTATAAACTCTAATATGATAATGACCTACAACTCAGGAGCACATGGGCTCCAGCATAGTCTGGTTCTCCATCTGTCTTTCCTCACACATCCAGATAAACACACACACTCTCACACTCCTGTGTTCTATTTCCATATCAAACAGGGCTTGTTTTGCTCCAAACTTTCATGTTTACTTGCCTCCACTTGCAGGTGGTGTGTTAAGTCAGTCCGATGAAAATGAAGAGACAGGCAGTGTGTTTGTATGTGTGTGTGTGTTGGTAGGAGCTTTATCTTAATATTTGTCTAAATCAGAACCCCAGAAGAAGTTTTGCTGTGCAAAAACAACATCAGAGTTAACTTGGTTACAATTTGGGGAACAACAGATTTTCGCATTATGATGCAACATGGTTTAATCAATAAAAACAAAACATACCTGTGATTTCCAAAGATATTTAAAGGCATAGTTCTCTCAAAAATTTCCCACTCTTGTGTCCTTCAACACCTGTATGACTTTTTTTTCTTCTGTGAAGCACAAAAGATGATATTCTGGAAAATATACTATATTACTGTTCAAAAGTTTGGGGTAAGTAGCACTGCTTTTGAAAAAAGTCTTATGCTCACCCAAAAATACAACTGTAAAAACAGTATTATTGTGAAATAGTATTACAATTTATAATAACTGTTTTCTATCTGGATATATATTAAAGTGTAATTTATTCCTGTGATGCAAAGCTAAATTCTTCTTCAGTGTCACATGGTTCTTCAGAAATCATTCTAATATGCTGACTTGCTGCTCAAGAAACATTTCAAAGGAAAGAACCAAAGACACACACACAAAAATTTATATGAATATGAATAATATATGCAGTAAAAACAGTAATATAGTCAAATATTATTACTAATTTAAAATAACTGTTTTTTTATTTGAATACATTTTCAAATGTAATTTATTCCTGTGATGCAAAGCAGAATTTTCTGCATCTTCAATGTCACATGATCCTTCAGAATTGGTGCTAAAGCAACATTTCATATTATTATCAATGCTGAAAACACTTGTGCTGCTTAATATTTTGAGAAAAAAAACATTATACATTTTTTTGGATACTTTCATAAACAGAAAGTTCAAAAGAACAGCATTTATTTGAAGTGGAAATCTTTTTTAATGCATCCTTGCTGAATAAAAGTATTATTTTCTTTTAAAAAAATGTAAACTTTTGAAAGTACAGTTTTTAAAGTACTTTTTAAAAACTTCTTTTAAAGACGCGTTAGCTTAAAGGGGTCCTATTATGCTCTTTTACAAAGTCTTGATTTTGTTTTGGGGGTGTACTAGAACAGGCTCTCATACTAGGTTGTTCGAAAAAAACATTATTTTTCACATATTTTACATTATTACACCTCTCTCCCCAGTCTGGCATGAACGAATAGTTCCTGTATCAAATGAAGGCCCGCCTGCTGAAAGACGAAATGTGGAGTTTTGTGGAGAAAATGTTTGTCTAGCAAAGAAGAAAGTATTTCGAGTGCACGAAAATCAATTTTGCATTTAAAATAAGTTTTTGGATTTGTGCAGACCTTCTCTTTTGCTTGTGCAATGTTTCACTAGTTTGCTCACCTGATGCCCGCCCTCAGTGCTCTCTAAATGCCAACAGCTCCTTGGCTCAACACAACCCAGCGTTACAATATGCCATAATTCCAGCCAATCAGAGACGAGGCTGCTAAATTCTGATTGGCTGCCTTGACAACCAATCACAACATTCCTTGCATTACCTCAACAGCAGAAGAGGAAAAATACAGTGCATGCATAATTATTATGCAAGTTGATATTCTCCAGAATTACAAGGTGTCAGGTTCTCAGAGACTTAGGTTAAGTACTTAATAAGAATCACATAATGAAGTGTAGTAAAATACTTGAAGATATATATATATAGGGTTTATAGACAGATAAATTGAGAGTAACTCTTGAAGGACCAGCACCACATCCTCTTGTACCACTGTTTGAAGAATTTATCTTCCAGAATCTGGCAGTAAGTTTTGGGAGTTCATTTTTAGTCCATCTCGAGATTTTATCTGTAGAAGATAACCTGCTTAATAATTATGCCCACCTGGTGTTGAGCAAGGGAGCCGTTGGCATTTAGAGAGCACTGAGGGCGGGCATCAGGTGAGCAAGCTAGTGAAAAGTTGCACGCGCAAAAGAGAAGGTCTGCACACATCCAAAAACTTATTTTAAATGCAAAATTAATGTTAGTGCGCTCAAAATACTTTTTTCTTTGCAAAATTAACATTTTCTCCACAAAACTCAGATTGCGCGCGTGCAAAATGCACTTTTGTGTGCTCAAAATGATCTTTCGCGCGCAGAATTGTGGCAGAGATCTAACCCTATAGTCATGCCCCTTACCATAGCCGCATACGAGCTTCAGTGTAAATATTGCGTCAATATCAAATCAATTTGAGCGTGATTTAAACCCAGATGATTGTAACCACTCGTAAGTTCGTCTGCCTTGGGAAAACTAGTGCGTCTCCGACATAGTGATAACACTCGTTGTCTTCTCTAATGCAGCTCAACCAGGTCTCATCCCATTCGTCAGTATTTGTGATATCACAAATCCCGGAAAATATGCGTTATAGTCCAAACGAGTCGTTCGTTGTAGTTTTTGAAAAGTGATTTCTGTTAAATAAAATATCTCCTTTTGAAGTGGACTTTGA
>NW_015628351.1:4724729-4733788 GCF_001515625.1 Sinocyclocheilus rhinocerous
GTATTTTTAAAGGGGTCCTATTATGCTCTTTTAGAAAGTCTTGATTTTGTTTTGGGGGTGTACTAGAACAGGCTCTCATACTAGGTTGTTTTTACACATTTTACACATCATACACATTATTTTTCACATATTTTACTTTATTACAACACCTCTCTCCCCAGTCTGGCATGAACGGCTCGAAATAGTTCCTGTATCAAATGAAGGCCCGCCTTCTGAAATACGAAATGTGCTGTGATTGGTTAGCTGGGCCAGTGTGTGTTGTGATTGGCAGCACTCGGCGCCTGGTCGGAAAATGTTGTGTCATTCCCCTTACCATAGCAGCCTGCCAGCTTTAGTGTAAATATTGCGTCAAAATCAAATCAATTTGAGCACGATTTAAACCCGGATGATTGTAACCACTCTAAGTTTGTCTGCCTTGGGAAAGCTAGCGTGTCTCCAACATAGTGATAACACTCGTTGTCTTCTCTAATGCAGCTCAACCAGGTCTCATCCCATTCGTCAGTATTTGTGATATCACAAATCCCGGAAAATATGCGTTATAGTCCAAACGAGTCGTTCGTTGTAGTTTTTGAAAAGTGATTTCTGTTAAATAAAATATCTCCTTTTGAAGTGGACTTTGAACTTTCTAACTTTGCAATACAACAATGATATAAAATACTGATTTAGTTTAAATGATTTACTTATGTGAAAAGAAAGAGAAAGCAGAGTGATACAAGAGACATAAAACTAGCATGCTGTTTGCCAGAGACAACAGTCTAGACTCTAGAGTTTAGCAGTAATTATATGTGACCCTGGACCACAAAACCAGTCTTAAGTCACTGGGGTATATTTGTAGCAATAGCCAAAAATACATTGTATGGGTCAAAATTACTGATTTTTCTTTTATGCCAAAAATCATGTTCCATGAAGATATTTTGTAAATTTCCTACTGTAAATATATTAAAACTTAATTTTTGATTAGTAATATGCATTGCTAAGAACTTCATTTGGACAACTTTAAAGGCGATTTTCTCAATATTTCGATTTTTTTGCACCCTCAGATTCCAGATTTTCCATTGATTTATTCAGCTTTCAGAAGATGTATAAATCTCAATTTCGAAAAATTTACCCTTATTGGTTTTGGACTGGTTTTGTGGTCCAGGGTCACATATAAACAACGTTTTTCATATGTTTTCCACAACAGACCAATCAGAATCTAGTATTCCAGAGATCAGTGTACAAAGAATGTATAAAATCACAAATAACTACATTGGATTAAAAACACACTTTGAAATACTGAGTTCTGTTCAATTTTCTCAAGTTTTCACCTGCTCAGAGGCATACAAAAAATGACCATATCATCACACCCACATAAACTCACTGTCCACCTCTCAGATGCACATAAACCCACACTTAAGCCCACACAGAAAGAAGAACATGCATGCTAAATTACACAAAAAGGCACGAGCTATGGCTGATTAATGCTCCATGCTGACAAAACCGCATGACAGAACAGCATATGTTGGATTTTGGACGCAGTCACAGCATGGGTCCCTTAATCTGCAAGATTTGTGCTGGTCATTCAGCTTCATCATAAAGACAGTGCTGGTCTGAAAAATCATGCTAGTCTTTTCAGCAGGATATTCAGGGACAGATCCATACCCAGTCAGCAGCTTCTTTTGTAAAAAGGTAATATCCAGCTTAACACAATACATGTGCACCCCGGGCACAAGAATATAGTAATGCTATTGAAGATATAAGAAAATGTATGAAAGTGAATGTGGTATTACATCTGGATTTTTCTTTCAAAACTTTTTTCTTGACATTTTATCTAAGAATGAATTATAAAGACTTTGAATCGAATTCTGCATGATCGTTTTCCCAATCTAAATCCAAGTACTAGAGAATCATCACTGATAGCACAAGTGAATGCAAGCTCAAGTGGCCGGTGTGCAAAAAAAGGCATTTTATATATATAGGGTATATTAATGAGGAATATTATTATATGAATGAATTTTATTAATAAAAAATACCATAATCCGTCATCTGCCAATTTTGGACATTTACAGATATACTGATATTCAATTGTAAAAGCTCATCAGCTAATAGCTACTTAAAGTTAATCTTTAAAAACAGTAATAATTTAACAACATTGTTAATAACAATCTTTAGCTAAACTCAAATATCCATTTTCATACTTTGCATTATAATGTTAGGATGTCTAAATTTATGTGGCATTTAAAATGACTGAGTGATGTGAATTTTTAGTTTTATATTTCATTTATATTTATTTAGACAAAATACTATAGAATTTTAATATCGACCATTTATTGGTTAATTAATTATTAGTTTATTGTATCAGCCAGAATATAGATACCTCCAGCAAGAAACACAGTCTGTGGCAGTAAATCCCGAAAAATATCTGTGGATTGAAAAGTCGGCAAACTGGCAGAGCAGGATTAGATTCACACCTCGAAGCCTGGGCTAAATTTACGTAGAGTGACAGCTTGAGAAAGCCACTGTTTTTTTGTTGCTGGAGTTTTAATCAAATGGAGCCCTGAAGTCTAACCCGTTTCTGAAACTAAAATAGAGCCAACAGGAGTTTGCAAACCATCAAATGCAGACAGGTTTATTAATATTAACTAAAACTGGACCTGAAACTAAACACATAAAAAAATGATTACTTGAAATTTAATAAAACATTTAATAAAAACCGTATAGACATATTTAAAGAAAAAAAAAGAATAAAAAATTGTTACCAAAACTTTAAATAAAACAGAAAACACATAAACAAAATTCTAAAATTCTAATTCAAAATATTAACAAAAACTATAACCGAATATCAATGATACTAAAATACCACTGACTGCAGCTTATGCTGTCATACAAGTATTTATTTGTTTGTTTTGACCAATATGACAGTTATGGACTGTACTGATACCTATTGGTGTAGAAGCAGCATCACAAAAATTAATATAAAAAGCTGTGACCGTGGACAGTGGGCATACCATCAACACATGAAGGTTGGGCATGGGTGGTCCCAGCAACCTGTCCAGGGAGACATGAGCACTTGACCGTCTGAGATCTCTCCTCTATTTTATTCTTATTACAGCAACGATGAGCTGCCACCACTTCACAGGTTCCCGGCTTAACTTCAGACCGACCTTAGATTGACAGAAAGACAGGTTGAGACATTTCATGCAGAATGTTTGTCATATTGTGTGCTCACACATCTTGACATTTAAAATTGTGAAAAAGGCACAGGCAGCATTATTTCTAGTATTCTGACGCCCTCACATGGACATACACAACACTACAATAAGCATATGCTGCTGAGCTCTAGAATCCAGTGATGACACAAAAAAGCAGAGGAAAAAATTTTAAATGACCAAAATTCAAAGTTTTAGCAAGTACCATTTCTGAACTTTGGTTGATTTGACACAGAGTGATGGAGTATATATAAATACATATTATTTGACTTTTTAAGTATGTAAATAAACACTTTCAATCTACCAAACACCTCATGGCCAAATGACTGAATGAGTTATAATGGGTGGCAAATGGTTCTTTAGCTGTTATTAGCAGTGGTCTGACTGTGCTCCCAGAGGGGCCATATAACTGTGTGTCCAGTGTGTTTAATTAGACCCGAGGGGAAAGACAAAAAGGGAGAGAGAGAAAGAGAGAGAGATGTTGCAGTAGCTTAGCTCACCGGTTTGGCCTCGAGAGCTTTGGTTGCTGCTGGACACTGACTGTGAGCACAGGAGCCACACACACACAAGCAGAAGAACCCCTGGTTTCCACTTTACTTTATTCCTGTAGATAAGCTCCACACAGATTTCTCTTTTGCAAGACATGCTTGCATTTTCCTATAAGGAAAAAGCAGTCTATTTTGTCTTGATCGTTATTTTAATACTTTTTTAATAATGCATGCATCATGTGTAATTACAAAAGCCTATTTCTGTAGCATATTTAAAATTAACGATCAAAGCTTGCAGCTAAAATACCAAGGGATATTAATATTATGACACATCATACATTCAATACATCTTACTAACCATAGTAATTGCTCTGCCTCAAACTGGTAGATCTTAATTAAGAGGATACCTGAATTTAGTATGACACTTCACTTAATGTTCTGTCATCTGCCAGCCATCAAACGCAAAAGAGTGTCTCAGTTTTCAGTTGTATCATCCTTGTTATCATCTTTATCATTTGCAAGCCCTAGAAAGGAACCAAAAAAAAAAAAAAGTGAGGGAAATAAAATACTGTTAGCGATTAGTGTCAGTATTAGTGTCAAGTCCCCAGGGTTAATCTGATCTTTCATCTGATCTGCAACCCTGCCTTGACTACTGAGCTCAGAGGTGACTGCTCTCATCTGACTGTTATTGATAGAGTGTCTTTACACAAGCTTTTATATAGTACCTGACCTGACTATAGAAAACATAAACATAGACCAAAATATGATGTTAATTAGAAAGCAGAGATTTAAGGACAGAATAATCAGGATTTGTTTTAATTCAGTTTTAAATTCCCCCTTTTTACCACGAGGAGTGAATAATTAAAAGTAATATGCTTACAATTTATTTGTTGATGAGGTAGCCTATTGTAAAATTAAAGTAAAAAACATTTCAGAGGTTAAGGGAGAAACGTTATTATGAACGAATGCAAACCAATAATGAAAACAACTTATCAAATCTGCTACTCAAATTACTGGTATACTAATTTACAGACACTTCCTGACTCCCAAAAGAATGAAAATTGTGATAAATTGCGACAATATGAGCTGATTCGTGTCAATCTTCCCGTGTCAAGAGTGTGTTGTTTTCGAGGAGTATTTATCTTCACTGATTTTTATACGACGAAAAATGCAAAAGATGAAACATGCTCCAACTAATGCGATACCTGCCCGCAGTTTTCATTTGCTAGGTAACTTTTGAGCTTTGCAAGTTATCGCGGACGTAATGCGCACGCCGCGTTTACGTTATTCATAATTTATTTTCATGTAAACAAAGTGTATGAGCATAATTTTGTAAACGAATAGAAAATACAGATGATTCAACCTGCTCCTTTTAAAAATTAAAGTTTAGAGTTGGCTTACCTGTATTTATTCAGGAAAACATGTGTCCCTCCGCTTCATGTACTACTACAGCACTGCTGACTGGAAAACGCTTCCTGCATGCGTCAGTATCAAACTTAATCAAGAGATCTGTTCATTCAGATCTTCTCTATTACTACTCTAAAGGCGATTACTTGTGTTAGTAACGTGGTAGACAGGGATATTTAATAACACGAGCTCATGACAGGAAGAAACTACCATACTAACATTTCCATATAGGGTCTATAATAACAATACTTGTGATTTAACTTAAGTCCAATTAAAAGAACATTTTAGATTTATTATAAATATAAATGATTAAAAAAATACCTGTTTATTTTGGAGTACATGTAAAAAGCTTAACTTTTAAGTGCAGAATTTTGGCTTCTGCTAAATTTAACATTTTATACGTGCAACTTGTCAGGACAACCAAAAACTAAAGACTGTGTTCAGACTTAATCAAGAAAAAAAAAAGAGTCACTAACTGATTGAAGCTTTATTTGTGTCAGCAACATCAGCATCTGTCACGTCTGTGTCTTCATAATCAAACTTGCCATCTTCTCTCACCATCTCCAGTGCCCTTCACATGCCCCATTGTCTTTCAGTGACCCTCACCGGACTCAATGTCTTGGTGGTGAGTGGTGACCCTCACTAGCACCAGTGCTGTGTTGTGTGATGATCCTCACCGGCCCCAGTGTCTTTGCAGTGACCCTCAGTTGCCCCAATGTCCTGCTGTGACCCTCCCAGTGCCTTTATTCAGGAAAACATGTGTCCCTCCGCTTCATGTACTACTACAGCACTGCTGACTGGAAAACGCTTCCTGCATGCGTCAGTATCAAACTTAATCAAGAGACCATCTGTTCATTCAGATCTTCTCTATTACTACTCTAAAGGCGATTACTTGTGTTAGTAACGTGGTAGACAGGGATATTTAATAACACGAGCTCATGACAGGAAGAAACTACCATACTAACATTTCCATATAGGGTCTATAATAACAATATATGTGATTTAACTTAAGTCCAATTAAAAGAACATTTTAGATTTATTATAAATATAAATGATTAAAAAAATACCTGTTTATTTTGGAGTACATGTAAAAAGCTTAACTTTTAAGTGCAGAATTTTGGCTTCTGCTAAATTTAACATTTTATACATGCAACTTGTCTGGACAACCAAAAACTAAAGACTGTGTTCAGACTTAATCAAGAAAAAAAAAAGAGTCACTAACTGATTGAAGCTTTATTTGTGTCAGCAACATCAGCATCTGTCACGTCTGTGTCTTCATAATCAAACTTGCCATCTTCTCTCACCATCTCCAGTGCCCTTCACATGCCCCATTGTCTTTCAGTGACCCTCACCGGACTCAATGTCTTGGTGGTGAGTGGTGACCCTCACTAGCACCAGTGCTGTGTTGTGTGATGATCCTCACCGGCCCCAGTGTCTTTGCAGTGACCCTCAGTTGCCCCAATGTCCTGCTGTGACCCTCCCAGTGCCTTTGTGGTGACCCTCACCTGCCCCAGTGCCTTACAGGTGACCCTCACTGACTTGCGGTGACCCTCACCAACACCAATGTCTTGCAGTGACCCTAACTTGGCACCATTATCTTGTGGTAATCCTCACCGGACCCAGTGTCTTCCAGGTGACCTTCACCTGCCTCTGTGTCTCCAGAGTTTTGCAGTGACCCTCGCTGGCCCCACTGTTTTGCACTGCTCCTTTCTTGGCTCCAATGCTTGTGGTGAACCTCACCAGCTCCAGTGTTTTGCTTTAACCCTTGCCTGCCGAGCACTACTGTTTTGGGGTGATCCTTAATTGGCCCTAATTTCTTGCAGTGACCCTTACCAACCCCTGTGTTTTACAGTGACCCTTACTTGGCCCCAATATCTTGTGGTGACCCTCACCAGTCCCAGTGTCTTGCGGTGACCCTCACTGACCCCAGGGTTTTGCGATGACTTTCACCAACCCTATTGTCTTGTGGTGACCCTCACTGCCCCATTGCCTTCCGGGTGACCCTCATCAGCCCCAGTGTCTTCCAGTGACCCTCACAAGCCTCATTATCTTGCAGTGACCCTCACTGGCCCCAGTGTTTTGCAGTTACCCTCATTTGGCCCCAGTGTCTTCCGGTGACCCTCACCAACCCTACTGTCTTCCGGTGGCCCTCACCGACCCCAGTGTCTTCTGGTGGCCCTCACTGGCCCCAGTGTCTTCTCGTAACCCTCACCAACACCACTATCTTCCGGTAACCCTCACCGACCCCACTGTCTTCCAGTGACCCTCACCGACCCCAGTGTCTTCTGGTGGCCCTTCCCGGCCCCACTGTCTAGCAGTGGCCCCAGTGTTTTGTGGTGACCCTCACAAGCTATAGTGTCTTTTACTCTCCTATATCTGGGTCTCTAGAGGCTTCTCCACTCTCTATGTCACTGCTATGTGGTGAAGGAATGAAAAAGAAAGAAAGAAAGCATTTTGTTCACTTAACACATTCACCCATATTATTTTAATGTTAAAGGGATAGTTCACCCAAAAATGAAAATTCTGTCATCATTTACTCACCCTCATGTCGTTCCAAACCTGTATGAGTTGCTTTCTTATGTCGAACATAAAAGAAGATATTTTGAAGATTGCTGGTAATCAAACAGTTGGTGGTTGCCATTGACTTCCATAGTAGGAAATAAATACTATGGCAACCACCAACTGTTTGATTACCAGCAATCTTCAAAATATCTTCTTTTGTGTTCAACATAAGAAAGCAACTCCAGGAAGAAACTACCATACTAACATTTCCATATAGGGTCTATAATAACAATACTTGTGATTTAACTTAAGTCCAATTAAAAGAACATTTTAGATTTATTATAAATATAAATGATAAAAAATACCTGTTTATTTTGGAGTACATGTAAAAAGCTTAACTTTTAAGTGCAGAATTTTGGCTTCTGCTAAATTTAACATTTTATACATGCAACTTGTCTGGACAACCAAAAACTAAAGACTGTGTTCAGACTTAATCAAGAAAAAAAAAAAGAGTCACTAAATGATTGAAGCTTTATTTGTGTCAGCAACATCAGCATCTGTCACGTCTGTGTCTTCATAATCAAACTTGCCATCTTCTCTCACCATCTCCAGTGCCCTTCACATGCCCCATTGTCTTTCAGTGACCCTCACCGGACTCAATGTCTTGGTGGTGAGTGGTGACCCTCACTAGCACCAGTGCTGTGTTGTGTGATGATCCTCACCGGCCCCAGTGTCTTTGCAGTGACCCTCAGTTGCCCCAGTGTCCTGCTGTGACCCTCCCAGTGCCTTTGTGGTGACCCTCACCTGCCCCAGTGCCTTACAGGTGACCCTCACTGACTTGCGGTGACCCTCACCAACACCAATGTCTTGCAGTGACCCTAACTTGGCACCATTATCTTGTGGTAATCCTCACCGGACCCAGTGTCTTCCAGGTGACCTTCACCTGTTTCTGTGTCTCCAGAGTTTTGCAGTGACCCTCGCTGGCCCCACTGTTTTGCACTGATTCTTTCTTGGCTCCAATGCTTGTGGTGACCCTCACCAGCTCCAGTGTTTTGCTTTAACCCTTGCCTGCCGAGCACTACTGTTTTGGGGTGATCCTTAATTGGCCCTAATTTCTTGCAGTGACCCTTACCAACCCCTGTGTTTTACAGTGACCCTTACTTGGCCCCAATATCTTGTGGTGACCCTCACCAGTCCCAGTGTCTTGCGGTGACCCTCACTGACCCCAGGGTTTTGCGATGACTTTCACCAACCCTATTGTCTTGTGGTGACCCTCACTGCCCCATTGCCTTCCGGGTGACCCTCATCAGCCCCAGTGTCTTCCAGTGACCCTCACCAGCCTCATTATCTTGCAGTGACCCTCACTGGCCCCAGTATTTTGCAGTTACCCTCATTTGGCCCCAGTGTCTTCTGGTGACCCTCATCAACCCTACTGTCTTACGGTGACCCTCACCGGCACCAGTGTCTTCCGGTG
>NW_015628351.1:4734031-4734679 GCF_001515625.1 Sinocyclocheilus rhinocerous
CCGGCACCAGTGTCTTCCGGTGGCCCTCACCGACCCCAGTGTCTTCTGGTGGCCCTCACTGGCCCCAGTGTCTTCTCGTAACCCTCACCAACACCACTATCTTCCGGTAACCCTCACCGACCCCACTGTCTTCCAGTGACCCTCACCGACCCCAGTGTCTTCTAGTGGCCCTTCCCGGCCCCACTGTCTAGCAGTGGCCCCAGTGTTTTGTGGTGACCCTCACAAGCTATAGTGTCTTTTACTCTCCTATATCTGGGTCTCTAGAGGCTTCTCCACTCTCTATGTCACTGCTATGTGGTGAAGGAATGAAAAAGAAAGAAAGAAAGCATTTTGTTCACTTAACACATTCACCCATATTATTTTAATGTTAAAGGGATAGTTCACCCAAAAATGAAAATTCTGTCATCATTTACTCACCCTCATGTCGTTCCAAACCTGTATGAGTTGCTTTCTTATGTCGAACATAAAAGAAGATATTTTGAAGATTGCTGGTAATCAAACAGTTGGTGGTTGCCATTGACTTCCATTGTATTTCTTTTCCTATGGAAGTCAATGGCAACCACCAACTGTTTGATTACCAGCAATCTTCAAAATATCTTCTTTTGTGTTCAACATAAGAAAGCAACTCATACAGGTTTGGAACGACAT
>NW_015628351.1:4736248-4737958 GCF_001515625.1 Sinocyclocheilus rhinocerous
GGCTGACCAATCAGCAGAAAGGGGCGTTTAATTCCAGCCCACATGTAGAAATCGAATATTCAAGCTGTTTATTCATTTTTCCACCCATGAACGAAAAACGTAAATTTAAGCTGAATTCTCGTTTTTCATTTTTTGGGAGAAAAAAAACAAAAAAACAAAAAGGAGCCATTTTCTCATTTTTCTACTTTCAATATTAAATCAAAAAACGAATGATCGAATGATACATGGATTCCTTTAACTTCCTATGAACACATGCACAGGACAACCAGATCAGTCTCTTTCTCTCTCTTTTTCATAATCAAACATAAAAATGTTGTCTGCTGTGATCCTACTGTGTACCTGTAAGTGCATGAGCACAACTTTCTCCAAAAACCTCTTAATCGTTTTCTCAATCGCCCAAGTCGTCCAATTTTGGGAAGCTTTAATCTGGAACATACATACACAAAACAAGCATGAATGCTGACTGACAAGCATGCAACAATGAATTAATTAAAATAAACCTATAATGACCACCATCCTGAGTGCCTGCACATGTATGTGTGTGTGTGTGTGTGATTTCAGCATATATACCTTATTTCTTTGAGTGGCAGTTGTTGGACACACTCTTCATTAGTCCAGTCCCTTTCCTCCTCAAACACACAAACACATTTCTAAACATTTTCAATCTCTCAGATATATAAAAAACTAAAGAATTTTACATACTAGCAATGACTAATAGTTAAAAACATCCTGATTTAATTCATCAACCCAATCACACAAAGATGCAACCATCATTTGAAACATAAATTTATAATGCAGTATAAACTCACTGCTGTTTTGCTGGTGGATGCATGAGGGTACATGTTTGGCAGCAGGTGGATCTGGTTGTCCAGCAGGTGCTCAATCAAAGCGTTACACTGCCCCTGTTCTTCAACCATGGTGGGGCCCAAAGGAACGCTGCACATGCAGATAACAAATACATGTCACCTTACTAAATACACCACACACCCCGTCTTCATTTTATAACTGACAACTCCATCAGACAGGTCTCTGTGTCTTATATTATATCCTGAAAACTTGTGCATGTAATTCTAGACACCTCAGTCCTTAAGTTATTTTGTAATGTGTTCTAAGAACTATATCAGACTATATCAGCCGAATACACACATACAAACACTTACTGAAAGATGTTAGGTCCAAAAACTATTGACAAGTTTTTAGACGTCATAAGATTTAGATGACTCTCAGCAGCAACACGGGACAGGAAGAACATTAGGTAGCAGAGGACATTTAAATGTTCTTCTGGAAGACTGTTCAGCACAGTCCTCACAGCCTGATTCAGTTCATCCTTTTTTGAATCTGTAAGATACAAGGATTCAGTAAGATGGAGTCGGATCTTATAAATCTGTTTTGTTGAGCAGCAAGTACTTAAAATGTTCACTCATCGCCACCTTAACTTCTCTTACCCCTGAACACCTTCAGCAGTTGTGTCCTGTGTGGCTCTGGAATAAGTCCACCAGGCAATTCCCTGAGGAAAACTTTCAATAAGGAGGCCGAAGTAAGAATATCCCAACTGTCAAACTCTGGAAAGCCTCCCTCATCGAAACTTTTCCTCAGTTCCTTGCAGCGTTTCACTGAACTGCCGGCTCTGAACAGGCCACTCTTACTGAGACCTAAACACAAACACACATTTTACAAATACACACAACAACTACATACAATTGACAAACA
>NW_015628351.1:4738057-4744933 GCF_001515625.1 Sinocyclocheilus rhinocerous
TTCCACCGGCAAAAGCCGAAGGTTCAGTAGAAAAAAAAAAAAAAAAATCAGGAATCTGTAACTTACTTAGAATTGTACTGCACAGCACACCATGCATGAGAAGGGTTTTTATTAATAACAGGTGTACATTTCAATATCCAAGAGTGCATAGACCAGAAACATATGTATTATAGTGTTCTACATGTACACTAATACAAATTTACAATTCGCTATTTGAAAATTAAAGCAAATATGCTAATATATTTTTAAATGTTCTGAAACTTTATGAAGCTCTTTACTGGGCAGTCATTGTTAGTAATCTGCTGTGTGCAATGCATATCGCATACTTACACACACTGATAAAACACCAATCGCTCCCATTTCCATGAAAGGATCTGGGTTTTTTTTCAGTGGCAGAGCTATCAACCAATCCGAGGAGAGTCCGAAGCCGTGGGTCAAAAACAGAAAAGGGTCAAAACCGGGAGTCCAAACAGAGTCAAAAATCGAGCGTCAAAAACAGAAGGGAGACAAAAACCGATTGTCAAAATACGAAACGAATCCAAAGCCGTTAGTCAAAGTCCGAAAACAAGTCAAAAACCGAAAAATAGCCGGAAAATTCACTGTAAAATCTCGCCAAACTCACAAAAACACCAACCGCACAAATCGCCAAAACTCCCAACAGAGAATTCTACTAAAGAATGTTCATATACCTGCTGCACTCCTCACGTCATAATTGCGCTCTGCTGACGATGTAGAATATCTTAATATACAGTAGTCCAGCGGTTTAATTACATTACTAAATGTGCATACATTAATATTTAAGACACTGAAATAAAATAAATAAAATTAAAGCACATTTTATAATACTGCGATGCAAATAAATAAAAGTGTCAACAGAGTGAATACAGCTACATATTGAAGTTTCCTCATATTTCAACTAAAATATAAATTTGCCAATGAATGTTAAATAACTTCAGCAAAGAATTTATTATAGGTCAAATTCATCCACAAACATGAATTTAATAGCGTAAACAATATGTACAAACATGAACTTAAAACATATTTTACAAGACACAAAAGCAAAACAAGAGAAATAAAACTATAATGGTAACACTTTACACTAAGGTTCCATTTGTTCACACCGGTTAACTATAGTTCACAAACTAACAACAACAACAAC
The DNA here is from genome assembly GCF_001515625.1 of Sinocyclocheilus rhinocerous. NCBI lineage: Eukaryota > Metazoa > Chordata > Actinopteri > Cypriniformes > Cyprinidae > Sinocyclocheilus > Sinocyclocheilus rhinocerous. Next base: position 4,739,217 of record NW_015628351.1, read on the forward strand.
AAAAAACACTGTTTAATTTTAGCATTCACTCATTCATTATTAAAATCAAGCTGTCTGTGAACTAACAATGAACAGTTGTATTTTTATTAACTATGGTTAACGGAGATTAATAAATACTGTACCGAATGTATTTCTCATTGTTAGTAAATGCATTAGCTGATGTTCACTAATGATACCTTACTGTAAAGTGCTACCAACTAAAAAAAAACTGCAACTGACAGGATTACCAGAGGACTGTACTACAAAACTATTTAAAGAAATTCAATACAGGATTGGTTTCATCATTGTTCATTATATATATATAATAAAAAACAAACATGAAGAATGTAAACACTTACACAGCATAAGAGATCATGATGAACACAGAGTGAGAGATACAGGATGAGTGACTTCACTGCACGTCTGAGACAAGCCGATTGGTCAAATATATGTTTGTGACCTGTGATTGAGACTAACTTGCACTGGAGCAAGTTAGTTGTGCAGTGTTTGCTACTATTCCAATGAACACCAATACACCTTTGTAGTACTTAATTCTAACTGGTTAATCTTGCTTTGTGGCACAGGTCTCATCATCCTTGCATAATAATCCTAAAATTGTCTGGATAGTTGGTTGATAAAATTACAACATTCCTAATAAATTATGAGTTGCAAATTACAAATTACATGTATTGAAAACAATACATGATGTTTCAGTTTGAAGTACAAAGCAAATACAGACTCCACACATGAAGGGAGTTATTTAGGTATATGCTGCAAATTAACTGTTGCAGGTGAATTTGAGGAACCTCTGCCATTAAATTAATTTTGTACTTGTTTAATGCTGCATGTTTCTGATGTGAAGTTGAGCTTGAAGAGGACAGTCTGAGGTGTGGTGGCATCAGCAACAGCTAACTCCTGTCCATCAGCCAATCCCAACTCTTCAACACACACACAAATCATAGTATTTAAAAATCATGGCATTTATAAAAAGGATAATGCTGTCAACATTCTGACCATTTGGGAATTCAATTTCAACTGTGCTTTTGTGTTTCTGATGGCTGGAAAACATCTCACCTTTCAAAGTTTTGCAGAGATTGGGTCTTGTTCTTTCTTCAATTGAGGCAATGCTCTGAAGGACACAAATAAAACCTTAATATTTAAGCAGTACAAAAAATACAATAAACATCACTATATTCAGAATCTTAGCATATTAGGGGGCAATTACCTGCAGGTAGAGTGTTTTATTTTTGCCTTCAAGTGTTGCAGTGATAGCTGGGGACTTCATTTGACTAAAAACAGTTTCAAATTCAAGTAGATCAGTATTTATAAATCATTTGCCGTGAGAGAGAGTTAATGGGAATCGTGTACTTACAGAGAAGCATTCTCAGTCAGATACTCCAGCACCTCTTGCAGTTTTGCAGATGGTGGGAACTGTAGTTTTTGAGGAACCTGACTACATGCTGTACAGTTGTCCTGTCAATCATAACAGGCAATATCACAACAGCTGGGATCATTTCACATCTTTTACTTTCAAAAAGCTGAATCTTTGTAAAGAGACCTTAAATGAAAGTTTGTAATTGTGTAACAGATAAAAGATTGAAAATGTCATCATTACCTTTCGCTCTGCTTCAAAAGTATAAGTATACAATCCATCCACATCATTAAAAACCAGATAGTTATTCAATGGGATATATGCACTGAAAGAAAACAGACACACATAAATGAAGGTCTAGATTAGGTGACTAGTAAAATGTTTTAAATATACATTTTGCAGTTTAGGTTAAATGTTTGAGCAATGTGGCTTGGTTCATAAGATCTAAACACAAAAGGTTTTCACAATAAATGTTTTTTTTTTTTTGGTTTGTTTTTTACTGGCCATGAAACAAACTTGAAATGTCAAAATGTCAGAGATGGAATCAAAACATACAGATGATTCACCTTGTAGCAATTTTAAAAACCTCTGTGGCGCAAGAAGCTGAAAATGGGGGGAAAAATTAAAACTCAACTACATAAATTAAGAATTTTAAAAAATAATTTGATTTCCTCTCAGGTTCGATCCATACCAGCGATGACTGCATTTGTGGATGCAACAGCAGGGATGATTCGTTTAACCACACCTGAAAGAAAAGCATGAACATCTTAGAATTACAGTCTACAAGAAAGCACTCTTGAAGTTTCTCAGATACATCAGTCCAGCCGGCTTTACCTTGAGTGAGTCTGTAGGTGACACCCGTGATATTAAACTCAGCTGCTCTCTTTAGAGACTCCTGGAACACCCACTGAACGTGCTCTGGGTTATCACCATCCAGACCAACAGCATCTGCAGACACACAACAATCACACGGCAATGTAGAGCCATTCAATCCATTGTCAAAAATTACAGAGTCATAAAAACTCCTAAAAAGAAATATATATTATATATATACATCTTAAACACCTCCAAAGGGTTTGTCTTTGGGCCACTGCAGCACTCTCACATACTCTATGCAGTGCTCTGGTAGCCGTGGCATTGAGGCAATAGTGCACATTGGGAAAGTGATCTGAAGAGAACACAGACAAAAGCAGACAGTCACTTCATCTCAGCAATACGAGTGATATACAATTGTATGGTAACAGCAAACCCTTCATTTACAGTGATGAATGGAATTAACAGCCTATGAGAGTGAGACTACAGTACTTGTGGTGGGTAAAGCTCCAGTGTGCAGTCTATACAGGCTGTCATTCCCGGCAGGATGACTCTTGCATTCCCTTTAAAGCCCTCTGTCCCTCCATCTATCAGAGGAATGATAGAGCTGGGATCCAAAACTCCATCTTCATAAGAGAGCAGGGACAACTGAAGAGAAACCACACCAACTACAGTTAAATCAAAACATGTCTGTCAGGGCTTATACAGCTACTGTGGCAGACTATATAATGGTTACTCCAATACTGCATATTCCTTTTCACAACCACAGATTAGTCAGCTATGAGCCCAAATGTAGGCTTAAGTAAAATAAAATGCACAAAGAAGAAAAGGATTTGCGATGAAATTTCATTGGCAAAAGGAAAATTACTGAATTTAAGTTACTTTACAACAGCAAAACTACTTTACAGATGATTTTAGTATTGTTACAAGTGCTTTTACAGCATTACGCAAAAACCTTTCAGGGTTTAATTCGCAATAAAGACCTGCTGGCTGCACATCATTCCTCTTATTACACAAATGAAGTATTTAAGATATTTTAAATAAAAACTAAATAAAATAAAATTCTGAGTAATAATTAAAAATACAATATTTGTAAATACAAATATTACAGATGGATGAGGAAATAAAATGACTGTGTGGATTGTCCGTCAATGGTTAGAAAGGGGGCAGTGTAGTTTTAAAGTGCTGGCAGTTTCAATGTTTTATTTAGCAAACATTTGTTTACTGGCTTTTGATAAAATCCAAATCAGTTTTCAAAGTTAAATGCATGATGTATCAGAACTGACCAGCATCCCATTGATCCAGCGCCTGGCAATGATTGAGTCCAGCCCACAAACAGTAATATGAAACTCTACAAGGCAAAGAAGAAATATTCATAGATCAGATCATAGAGTCTATAAATACTTCATAGAGATGGTTTCGGATATAATGAAAAAATCTGCACTCACGTCTATAAAATGAAGCATCAAAATCCTGAATTTTTTTAAAATGTCTGAAATCAAACTAAGAAAATACAATATTTGTTTCATTCACAGAGATGTTAAGCATGTGTGTTCAGCACGTCAGTAAGTGTAAAGTCATAGTCACAGCATTATTTTAAAGGATACGGTACAACATTACAACCAGGAACACGCTGGTTTATAAACTCAGCTGCCACATCTGCTTTAGGTCGGCCAACATCTTTGGACCTTAAAGACGTTAGGCATAAACAAAATGAAATAATGTAGGTGCCACCAAACGTGGATATCTGTTTTAAAATGCACACATTCATACCTAAAGAGGAACTGTCTGTTGAGGTTGGAGACATCAATGATGTCCATATCCACAACATGAATATGACGAAAACCTGACAGAGCCTTTAAAAAAAAAAGTATTATCAACAGTTTTCACTAAGTTAAAAATCAGGGACTGGATTGAAAAAATATATAGAGAGACCTTACCAGGTTTTTCAGTAGTTCACAGCCAAGACCCCCAGCTCCAATGACCAGGATTTTGCATGTTTCCAACAGAAACTGTAATGTCTTTTAAAATTAGGAAAAAATGTCCAAAAAAAAAAAAATAGAAAAAAAAAAATATATTACTAACTAAATAATATAAAAGTACTAAAAAGCAAGCAAAATTGTCCGATTTTTTCCTCACCTCCTCACTAGGTTCAAAGTCTGGGTGTGTGAAGGGGCCAGTTCTCTCCAGGAACTTCTGCACATGACTCCAGCGGCCATCCCAGTCACCAATACTGCAACCTTCAACTGCCATGCTAGCAAAAAACAAAATGAAAAAAATACCAAAATATACTTAAGATACATGCAACAACCACCAGAATTTAAAACAATAATTACCTACACTAAACAAAAAAAAAATATATATATATATGGCTCTGATTTCTCAATGAAATGTTTGATAAAAGTTATCTCTATAAATCTTTTTTGCACTCGTCATGAATCTTCAAACATTTGACTCACGTTGTTTTAATTGTGACGCACATGTTTCAAAATGCAGAGGTTTCTGAACGTAGTTTATCTGTCAATGAGCTATTAAGTGCTGTCGATACAGTATTCTTACTTGTAGCCCATGCAGCACAGTAAATAAACAACTGGAACTTACTAGAATAACACTTGACATGGTTTAAGAGTTTTATATCGAGAAGAATGCGACAATAAGAAAATCACAGCTAAAGCTCAGACGTAATTAAAGTGATAATGACAGTTCTGTCTGAGCACAGACCAGACCTAATGAAGACCATTACTGCACGACAGAGTAATGCTAAATTTCATTAGGTGCCTTGAAAGTTATTAACAAGCCTAGCAGCATAACAATTCTATGCTATGTGTGCTGCTAATATCTTGCCCTTCACAAATTAAAATCCGATTAATCATTAGATTCTTGTTACTTTCTCCGCTTTGTTTACAAGTCAAATGCAGGATGAATTTTCAGTCCCTATGCTGAGCAATCCTCAAACCTGCAGCCAGCTCTTAGCATTTCATCACTAACTTCTCAGTCAGCGCCGCTATTCTCCTTCTTTTCTTTTCCCTAAAAAGAAGAAACGAGAGAAGGCTCAAACAAGCTTGCACACGACCACATATCCGTGTAATAATGTTGTAATGAGTTCATCTGCGCTCATTGTTCGTTCTGCGGCACTTACGGCTCTTCTCCATCCGCCATACTTTCAGCGTCCCATTCTTACCCATCCTGCTTTGCGGCGGCGAATCTGTCACCGTTCAAGTCGAAATGCTCGCCACTTGGGAGGCCTGTAACCCACTTCAAACTCCATTTAATTTGACAGAAAGATTTTTTTTCTTTGCAGATTTGAGCATGTGCTGGAGGGATGAAGCACAGCGCCACTGGTTTATACAGTTCGACATTAAATGTCATGGTTATCTGAAAAAGGTATAAGAATATAAATTATGTATGCAGCACAAAACTAAATGCTACCAGTGCTTGTGTACAGCATCAAGCTATACTTTAATTTTACACACTGACCATGAAAATCACAATGACTGGACCTTTTACTATGCCTTTAATAGTTTATTTTCTTTTATTCATAGAATTAATTTTT
>NW_015628351.1:4747089-4776339 GCF_001515625.1 Sinocyclocheilus rhinocerous
TCAACTTGGAGTGAGAATTTTTTTTTGGGGTTGTAAAAAAAAAAAAAATAGAAAAAAAAAAATATATTACTAACTAAATAATATAAAAGTACTAAAAAGCAAGCAAAATTGTCCGATTTTTTCCTCACCTCCTCACTAGGTTCAAAGTCTGGGTGTGTGAAGGGGCCAGTTCTCTCCAGGAACTTCTGCACATGACTCCAGCGGCCATCCCAGTCACCAATACTGCAACCTTCAACTGCCATGCTAGCAAAAAACAAAATGAAAAAAATACCAAAATATACTTAAGATACATGCAACAACCACCAGAATTTAAAACAATAATTACCTACACTAAACAAAAAAAAAATATATATATATATGGCTCTGATTTCTCAATGAAATGTTTGATAAAAGTTATCTCTATAAATCTTTTTTGCACTCCAGTCATGAATCTTCAAACATTTGACTCACGTTGTTTTAATTGTGACGCACATGTTTCAAAATGCAGAGGTTTCTGAACGTAGTTTATCTGTCAATGAGCTATTAAGTGCTGTCGATACAGTATTCTTACTTGTAGCCCATGCAGCACAGTAAATAAACAACTGGAACTTACGAGAATAACACTTGACATGGTTTAAGAGTTTTATATCGAGAAGAATGCGACAATAAGAAAATCACAGCTAAAGCTCAGACGTAATTAAAGTGATAATGACAGTTCTGTCTGAGCACAGACCAGACCTAATGAAGACCATTACTGCACGACAGAGTAATGCTAAATTTCATTAGGTGCCTTGAAAGTTATTAACAAGCCTAGCAGCATAACAATTCTATGCTATGTGTGCTGCTAATATCTTGCCCTTCACAAATTAAAATCCGATTAATCATTAGATTCTTGTTACTTTCTCCGCTTTGTTTACAAGTCAAATGCAGGATGAATTTTCAGTCCCTATGCTGAGCAATCCTCAAACCTGCAGCCAGCTCTTAGCATTTCATCACTAACTTCTCAGTCAGCGCCGCTATTCTCCTTCTTTTCTTTTCCCTAAAAAGAAGAAACGAGAGAAGGCTCAAACAAGCTTGCACACGACCACATATCCGTGTAATAATGTTGTAATGAGTTCATCTGCGCTCATTGTTCGTTCTGCGGCACTTACGGCTCTTCTCCATCCGCCATACTTTCAGCGTCCCATTCTTACCCATCCTGCTTTGCGGCGGCGAATCTGTCACCGTTCAAGTCGAAATGCTCGCCACTTGGGAGGCCTGTAACCCACTTCAAACTCCATTTAATTTGACAGAAAGATTTTTTTTCTTTGCAGATTTGAGCATGTGCTGGAGGGATGAAGCACAGCGCCACTGGTTTATACAGTTCGACATTAAATGTCATGGTTATCTGAAAAAGGTATAAGAATATAAATTATGTATGCAGCACAAAACTAAATGCTACCAGTGCTTGTGTACAGCATCAAGCTATACTTTAATTTTACACACTGACCATGAAAATCACAATGACTGGACCTTTTACTATGCCTTTAATAGTTTATTTTCTTTTATTCATAGAATTAATTTTTTCCCCTTGTCACAGGCCCAGATTTTTCAATTTTAAAAATCAAAAAAATAATAAAATGGTTTAACAAAATAAAAAGTCAATAAAATGGTTTAACCATAAAACTATGATAATCTTAACATGTGAAAATATTAGCCATTTATATTAGCCAATATTAATTGTAAAAATATTTTATATGACTATGACAAATTATACAACAGGCCATATAGGATATATGTAACAATGTTTTGCAAAATCACTGCTAAATAAATTGTTTTTTTTCTGTCAGATGTGCTGTTGTTGTTACCAATGTGGCATGATTTCTCAGACTTTCTATTAACAGTATTTTTGATATTCTTAAGATTAATAAAGCAATTTTTGTTTCAAGCAAAGACCAAAAGAAAAAAAAGAAGAGATGAATATATAATGCACTTTTATGGAAACAAACATAAGTAGTTATATCAAGATGAATATTGAACTGTTGATGTATTACATCTTATAATTATTGTATTACATGTGTTAGATGGAAGATTATGTTTGATTTTAATTTTAAGTTAGAGATGTTTACAAGAGCTTCAAACCCAGAAAAAATCATTCAAAATATCAATTTCTTACACAATAACACAGTCTACATTACACATGCTTCTGTTTATCTGAGATCATATCATAATGTCGATTTGTTAAATTATCCTTCATTTTTATTTATTCTTCTTCAAAATTAATTGATTTTATTTCACACAGAATGTCAAAGTTAGTTTATTCACAGAAAACAACCCCATTCAAATTGTTACAAATTATAACCAGCAAAGTAACTGAAACTTTATAAGTTCAACACCCTTAAGAACGTTATTATATTTTAATTACATAATCATAAGACACATCTTATAATAATCTTTTTTTTAATAAAAATATTTTTGTTTTATTTAAATTTTCTGCAAAATGTCCAAATATTTTAATGCTTTCCTTTACTAGATTTTCAAATACCAGTGCTAAACCTTCATTGGTTCAAATTATGAATCTACCAATGAGGAGAAGGATTTTCACACGGTCTCAAGGTGCTTTTCTTTATCTGCGAGTAAATGCTTTTTGTACCCTGACCCTCTGACAAGCACTTCTCATCCCTAACCTATTTCCAGCACTGTGCAACAAGGCTGATGTTTGAGTCCCAGACTAGTATAAACATGTATTACTGTGCTAATAATCAAGAAAACCTGAAAGAAATTAGATAATGCCATGTTAACACTGTTTGTGTGTTTTAATAGCATAGCTAATGAATATGAAGTCATATGTCTTTGAAATAAAACAACTCCTACACACACCTGTTGCCTCCTACAATTGCAACACACAACATTTCTCAGTTTGCGTTAACCCCCTTTAAATCAGAATTAATGTGCCCAAGTGTCTTTTACTCTGGTGATATTGGAAACATCCTTAAAGCTTCATTCAGTACGTTTATTACACTGATTGCACGAGTCTAGTTTCACTATCTCACGGTAATAACATTATCTGACTAAACTGGATCTGGAAATAGTTCAAATAAAATAATCTACTCAACTGATTAACCATCTTTCTGGTTGTGAATGAGTGGGTAGTAAAGGACTGTTGCTGAGTGCGGTCGTCCAATCCTGTTTTGCGGGCATCTTGCGTTCTTCAGACTCCCGTCCCACTTTTACTCATAAAAGATCCCTGGCTGGCAGGCCAGGCAGTAGCTAATTAGTTAGCTACTATTCGAGAGCAGGCTTAACCAGGTCAATCCGGCCTGTGGATACTTCAACATTTCTCCATTTTCTACCCACACAGACTAACGCAGTGTGCAAACACATGCTCTAGATCGCACACATTTGCGCGTCTTTAGTGCAGTTTGCATTGCATTCGGATAGTTTCGCACAGCTCCGTGCTACAGAAAGCGCTTTCCAGCAGCAGGAGACACCTGGATTTCAGCTGCAAAAGCCAGCACCTTGGTTTTCAAATACACGTGCAGTTTGGGATTGCATACGTCTCTCAATCTGTGTGCAGAATGGCGAGACCTTCAAGGTAAGCGCGTTTTGTTGGTCTCTTGCTTTACAGCAATCGCAGGTTCGCACATGATGCGATCTGTATGTGGGTCTCTCCATGTTTGCTAAATGCTAAGTGGCTAACCAGCATTTTTCTACGCGTGTTTACATTGCGACCCAAAACAGCTAAAATCACACGTAAACACGTAGATTTCCATCTCTCTATACACATATAGATTTATTTTCATTAAAACCGTGGCTACATCGGTTTCTGCATCCCCAGACGTGCGTGTGTTAATCGCAAGCATCCAGCATCAAATAAAAAAAGCGGGATAGTAGTTCACACTGGTGGCTAATTAATATTATACAAAAACAACCAGCTAGCCATCGTCGCCAAAAAAAACAAACAAAAAAAAACACTCGCTTTACGATCATCTCGTAATTTAGCGAAAATGTGGTATACTAAAAACGTACTGCGGTGTAAGTTTCACGTGTTTTCCACAGTTAGCCCCGTGAGCATTAGTGTTAGTTTAGCAGCGCGTGTGTGTTTGAGCAGCGCATTGCGCGCCATTACTTCACACACACGACTCGAGCCGTTTCTCCTGGAAACTTGTTTTTAATGAATGCACTTTGGGTTCGGAAATGGTTTCAGTCAGAAATCAAGGCCCCTAAAAGTGGGTAATCAATAAACGTGTTTACGTTTCGCGATAAATATATATTTAAACGCGCCCAAGCTTGTTGTTTTCGTAACATTAGCGTTTGATAAGTGCCAACGAGCTCAAGTGACGTTAACACGGGCAACATGTTGTTTCTCATCTGTCAGACTGTATTTATTTAATATGCGAGTTTGGGAGTGAATGTTGTTCTCGTCGGTATAAATTATGGATTGAGGAGGTCCTGTGGGCAGTGAATATAATCCGACCTGCAGGGCCTGTAGTTCAATGCCCCTATCCGAGCACAGAGTCCCTCCCCACACTGCTGCTGTTGGCATAGCAATTAACCTACTCCAACATGGCACCCCTGTCTCCTCTGCCCCTTCAGTCAAGCCACACAGCTTTAAATAAGAGGAGTGACAGCTCTGTTGCTATATGGAGGATGAATTAAAAAAAGTTATTTTTTTGTTGTTGTTGTTTTTACATTTTGGATTCATACAATTAAACTTGTTTTTTTTTTTAGCCTGGAGAGAAGTTCTGTTGCATTCAGATCAGGTTGTTTAAACTTTTTTTTTTTTTTTTTGCGATAACCTGCCAATTCTTTGAGTTCAGACAAATAAATAATAATAATAAAAATACTCAAAACTTCAACCAGAGCTAAATGTTTTATTGTTCTTCTCACATTAAAAAATGTACAATGTAGAATAGGCCTCTACATCATTCATTATTATTTTATGATTATTGACATTGGAATGTAAGCACTGAAGCATGTAAATGCATTAATATTGTGACAAAAATATTCATATAGATTGAAGACCCCTGTAGTGAACAAATTTTTAGGTCATAGATAATAAATGATTTATAAACATGTGCTACTGAATGTGTGTTTGTTATCTTGTGGGTCATTTACTTTTCCTTTCATGTTCTTTGTGCACAGGAATAAAAGGGTTGTTGACTATGCACAATTCCAGGAGTCTGACGATGCAGGTAAGCTCCTCTAATGCAAATATTTATTTGTTTCCACTTTACAGAGTTCCCACAGTCAGGAAACATCAGGGAGATTTTAAAAATGTTTCCTCCAGGTTTGGAAAAATCATGAAAATGCTTAAAATAAAAAATGGTGGGAAAAAGTGCTCTAATTAATGGTAAATAATGACACTGTGCTGCATTAATAGTTTAGTAGATGCGGTGTTGAATGTGCTTTGAAGTCGTGCTGTTTTCTAACCTGATTCAACTGAATGACTTTATACAGATGAGGAATATGGAAAAGAATCGGATCGGCCTGAGAAAACCTCTGTAAAACGCAGGTCAGTCTGTTTGAATAATTATAATATTGTTAAATATTAATATGTAGCATAGCATCTGAGATAGTAATAAATGATTACTATCTTATGAAAGCAAAAAATTGTAAATAGTGGTTGTAAAAGTGTGATGTTTAAGCACCGCTGTCTCATTTGCATGTATTTATTTTAGCGCTCCTCCATTTGAAATGTTATTTATCAGCTGCATACATATCCATTACACTGTTTTATTTAAATTCATGTATTTTCTCGGAATTATTTTAAATACCTTTAAAAATAAATGCTGTATTTCTTCTCGTGTAGTGATGATTCTCGAATCAAGGACCACAAGAGTAAGTCAATTCTTATAATATATATATATTTTTTCATACTTTATTTAGTTATTGAATATTCTGTCAAAATGCTTTTTTATCCCCTTATTCTAGAGGAATTCAGTGATGATGACAATGACTATGGGGAGAATGAGGAAGAGGAGGATGATGGTGGTGACAGTGAGTTTGATGCTAAAGAGGCCAGCAGGGGGAGACGGACAACAGCTAAACGGAAAAGGGCTGCAGGTATTACCAATATAAACCCTTGAATGACTGCTTCATTCATGACATAAAGTCATGTAGTCATTTTTGATAACATTAATGGAGTAAGCTACTTTCTGTGCACGATTGACATTCAGCCTTGTAAATGTTCTTATATTTTAGATTCTTCATTAAATTCTAAATATGTTATATAAAATATAAGTTAAATCAAAATAATGTCTTGTATTCTTCAAGTGGTCATCTGTGTTATTTTAGTATCATTGAGACTTTTATACTTAAAAAAAAATTGTTTTTGAGTTTTTATGTTTGTGTTTTCTGTTTTCATTTAAATTTGAGTTAAAGTTGTAATAATGTTGCTGTGCTTTTATTTTTATTAGTTTTTTTAAATATATCTTTATAGTTTGTAGTTTTTATTTCAGCTTTAGTTTTAGTCATTTTAGCACATCAAGTTAAACTAAATGAAAATAAGAAAAGTTTGTTTGGCAACAAGCTGATATAAGGGTTTTTTCATATTGTATTTCAGTTAAGAGCTTTTCATTTCAAGTAACAAAAAGTAGTGTATAATGTTAAATAAAAACATCCCACGTCACAAACTTTGCTGTCAGTAGGCAGTGATTAATATCTATCTGTTAAATTCTATCCAATATCTATTGTAAATAATAGTTTAAATGTAACAGCAATGTATGCTGTTAAAATGCAATTTTGTTCTTTTATTCCTCTTTACAATGTCAGCCTGCTCTCATCTGTAATGTTGCCACTCTAATTAACTTGCAAACCTTCAGCTTGTTAATTAACCATGCATCTGCTCTTTTGACGCACAGATGACAGTGATGATGATGATGGTAAGGTTGTGAGGAAGAAGGGCCGGCAGGTGCGTCAGGCTGCCACTAAAGCTGCGTCCAAACAGAGGGAGATTCTTCTTGGGGATGGAGGAAGTGAGGATGAGGAGGGAAAGGAAGAGGAGGAGGAAGATGACAGTGACGTTTACACTGGGGGTATGTAGAGTATTATACTAGAGTCAAAATATTTGACATAGATGTTAGCTAACAGTGAGATACTTGTTGCTTTGATTCATACTTCTCTCTTCTGCTCATAGAGGATTCAGGCAGTGATGAAGACTTCATGGCTGAGGATGACGATGATGACAGTGATTATGGCCGACCCAAACGGAAGAACTCAAAAGTGAGCAGGAGAAGCAAAGACAAGAAATCCCCTAAACCCAAGATAAGGGCTTCAGGTAAAGCCACCCATTATCCTACCATCAGAAAGGTCTACTGTAACACCTTCCTAATTAATCGCTTCCTGCTCAAATTAATTAAGAACTTCCTCCAGATGCCTTTAACCGTCACAGTTACAGTAATCAAGTCAATTATCTTCTCCCAGTGACCCGAGGGCCCAAGAAGAGGAGAGGAAAACGTCAGACGAAGGTGAAGAGAGTTGTGAAGAAGGCCTCGCCTAAAGCTGAAGATGAAGATATCGAGAGCAACAAGGAGGAGGAGGAAGAGGACGAGGCGCAAGAGGAAGACAGAAAGGAGTCGCCTGCCCCCAAGAAGACGCAGGATGACGAAAGCGGCGCCGAAGGAGAGGAAAACAACGACAACGGTGAAAAGGAGGAGGAGAATGAGAATGAGAATGAGAATGAGAAAGAGAAAGAGGAGAAGGACGATGTTTCTGAGGAGGAAGCTCCATCAGGCGAAGACTGAGCTCTTTCGCTTGCTGGTGAACGTGTCTGTTATCTGTTTTTCTTAACGAGGAGCAGTAGGATTTAATTCCCACAATACTCAAAGAGTGTTTTGGATGTTTGTTATGTCTCTCAGCTTGTAAATACCATATCTCAAAAAACGAAATCTGTAAAGTATTGTCAGACCTATCCTAAATCTGTACGGTTTGGCATAATCTTGAAATGCGGACCTTCATATTAATATTTATCAACGTTTCAATTATAGCTTTGCCGAAACTGTTTTGTTACAGCTGACCTTCAATGTATAACAAAGGATGAAGATGATTTGCCCAAAAAATGCAGATTATACTGTAGGCTCTGTAGTTTACTTTCGGGCACCTTAAAATTGTTCCAAATGCATTTGAAAAGAACGCAACTGCTTGTTAATTCCCAAACAAACCATTTTTGTGACTTTTAATGTACATGATCTCATCCCAGCTGCGTTGACCGGTGAAAAAACACAGGCTTATAATGAACATATACGCTTGTCGTCATGAACTGCGCTGGATTGTTGTGGCTGCAGTTCAGTCACGTGATTTCCTTGCTACATCGACTGTACGTTACATAGCTCTAGTACGCTACTTTCTCCCACTTTCCGTGCAGTTATTTCTTGATTCAGTCTAGTAAATCAGCTTTTATCCATCTGAGCATTTGAACTAAGATGACTTTTTCTATGGTTGTATTGAACCTCTTTCATGGTTAGCATGCTTTCATGTACGTGGTGCGAAGTACGTCGGTGGGCGGAGTCTCGGGCTCCGATGTAAACCTTCAGGATGAGTGATGTCAGAAGTGAGCTAGTGAAAACCTTATTATTGACCTCTGTGATGCTTCATGTGTGCATTTTCTTAAGAATATTTGACGCTTATAGATGCCTTTTTTAAATGAGCGGTCCGTTGAGCCATTAGAATGGTAAAAACGAGCTGAATTCAGTGCACACCATCCATAGCTTTCTCAGCTGCAAATGACCATTTTTATTGCTTGTATCTCCATCCTAATCTGTAGCCTTTCAGTCTATATCATAATTTATCCCAAATAAATGTTTGTTTTAATTACGCTATTCTGATTTTTGTAAAATTTGTTTTACAAGGAAAAAATAAAATGTATCTTTAAAGAAATCTAGTAGTTGGTGACCTGTTCTTCACTTTTTTACAGCATAAACTTTTGTTAGACTGTAATGGAAATGACATCATGATGTTTTACTAGCTTCTTTCAGATTAAAAACTGACATCCAGATGTTTTCTTCAAGTGCTGGATGAATATAATTGAAGCACAGCTCCTTCTTACAGTTCTTACAGGTTTGAAGAAGATCAGAGAAGATTGATCCCTGATGTGCAGCTGTGTTTTGTGTTTGTACGGTTCCTTAAGCTATGCTACTTTCTTTTAGAACCAATACTGTACATCTCAGGATGGCTGAATATAGTATCACACATGAAATCAAAGCAATAGCTTGAGAGAAACACTAGTTTTTCTTTTACTCTTCTTTTTATCTGTTTCCATACATGTAAGATGCAAAGAACTTGCTGGAAGAGTTCAGCTGAGCAAGATTTGCTTTTATACAAATAGAAAACTGTGGCAATGACCTCCAGCATTTTTGAGGGGATTTCTCAGCAGTGCACAATAAAATACTTAATGGTTGTCACATTTACTATTGTTCTGTGAATTTTTGTGGATAAAACAGAGTTCAATAGGAATTCATGCGATCTGTAATTTTGCATGAGAGCTCAAGATTAATGCAGATTTTGCGATGTATTCAAATTGGTCATGCAGATTCACCACGCTGACCGTCTGTGTGAGCGAGCTGTGCTTCATGCACGTTACACTACTACTGGCATTAAAAAAAAAAAAAGGAAATTTTTGCTAGTGTGACTGGACCTTTAGGATGACAACCATTTTGGGACAGTTCACCCAAAAGTGAAACTTTTCATAGTGAGTATCATTTACTCACCCTCATGCCGTTCCAAACCTGTATGATTTCTTTCTTCTGTATGAAGCCCCACACATGACATGCAGAGGCAGAAAAAAATAGAATTCGTTCCCACGACTTAATTTGTTGCCTTGTTTCAATTAAATCATCACCAGAAATTAAGAATTAGTTTGTGACCACGTTGTACTTTGTTCCTTATTTTTAAATCAAAATGAGGGAACAAATTAGTACAACATGGCCACGATTTAAGAAAACGAGAAAACGGTTTAAGTTGTGGGAACAATTCTTAATACATGGCCATAATTTCACTAAAAATAATTCTTAATTTCTGGTCGTGATGAATATATTTTTATTTGCATGTCATAGGTGGGGCTCTGTATTTCCGCAGTACACAAAAGGTATTTTAAAGTTTATTTTAAATGTTTTAACTACAATAACACAACATTAGGCTACAGTGACCTTCATTGTATGGAAAAAATGAAAAATGTAAAAAAAAAAAAATTTGAGTTGTAAAGAATAAAAAGTAATACAGGTTTGGTTCAACATGAGAGTGAGATTCAGCATCTGACATCATCATAATTTGTCTAGGACGCATGCTTTATTTATCTTGGCAGAACACATGAAGTTTACACAGCAAGGTGATGACATGGTGAACAATAATTTATTGCAAATAATTGTTTGCCTTAGTCATCACGAGTTTATTTATTTTCATGTAAATACAGTACATTTCTCCATGAACCTCCATGAACTCCAGCCCAAGACCAGTTTAACCAAGAAAAAAAAATGACTAGGAAAGTTTTGAATGACTAGGAAAGTTCTAGGAATTTCTGCATCAGGTTGGTGAATTATTAAACGAGTTTAATCTGGTATTTAATTTAGTGTTAGTGATTTTCAGTCTTGGGTAAAGTACAAAACTTTATACATTTTATGCCATAAATTACTTAATTCCCCTCCTGTAATTAAAGATTTCTCACATTTGTTAGAGTCTCCTGTTCCAATAATATTCATAATTTAGCAGTCAAGATTATCTGCGAGAAACTGAACATCAAATAAACAAAAAATACATATATACCAATACCAAACGTAGCAGAAATACATAAAAAACATATTGCATCACTATAGTTTCTGTTGTTGTGGGGTTTTTTTTGTTTTTTTTTAGACAAATATGATAATGAAAGCACACTGACTGTTTACAGTTGTATTGTTAAGTATTTCCAGCAGATTATGACCCATGAACGGTCTCATCCAGAGTCATATTTAATTGATTCAGTTTGTTTTACAGCAACTTTCTGTTCTGGAGCTGCTTTCTCTGAAGCAGGTGGAGCAGGTGCCGGTGACGCTTCCACCATGGCTGCTTTTTTAGATGCTCCTGAATGATGAACACATTGAGCCAGAGTCATATAATGTTGTCCAGTTTACTCAAACAGTATTAATATCACCAGTTCACCAGTACATAAATTATCACCATGTAAGTTTGATGTTTTTACCTGTGAGATTTCTGTGGATGCGGTTGCACAGGATCACGCTGAGAAAAAAGACGAAACCGAGGCATCCAGTGCCCAAACCACACACTAAAAAACTGTAAGTGCCTTTTTTCTGAATTAGCTAGAAGAAATTTGCTCAGGGTTATTTACTTCCTTAGAAAATCTTTCCCAAATATTAAAACAGGAGCCTAAGAACTTACTGATCCAACCAACACCTGCAACGTCATCTCACCCATTCCAGCAGTTGTCACTAAGACTGTTGTTGCACATCCTGAAGAAAAAAAGAGAAAGTGTTTGTTTGGCTACATTTGTTCATAATTGTGGGACCATCTGAAGAATTTGAAGTCAAATGTAATAAATACATCTATCTATCTATCTATCTATCTATCTAATTGTTTCAAATTAAGAACGTCATTAGATGTCCCCAACAGGAGGTTTTGTCATATTTTCTCACTTTTGGGGTCAAATTTGAATTTCTATAATGATAAAAACTAAGAAATTCATACATTCATAATATAAAATAACAAGTATTTGTAATTTACAGTCTGTAATAGAAATTCATAATATAAAATTATTTAGAATTTATAGAATAATAACAATTAATAATAATAATAATTATTATTACTATTATGGAATATAGAATATAAGAACAATATAAAGTTAAATGTCTCCACCATGATATAAAACACGAAGTATGTTTGTGTGTAATTTACCGCGGTACTCTAGGATATCCTCGGTGTAGGCCACTAGGCAGGGGAAAACACTGCTGATGAAAAGCCCAAGCAAGGTCGTCCCAACAAACAGAAACACTCTGTTTGTGTAGAGGATCAGTAACAGCAGCAATGTTACAATCACACCAGCCTAAAGAGAGAGAAGTGAGAGAATTCACATTCAACAATCCTAAATCATTGATTCATTACATACTCAACAGCCACATGCTGTATTTCGAATAGCTGATAGCAACAGGGGAGCAGTATAATAGTAAAAACTTAGTTTGAGTGGATGTGTACTCTATAAACATGAGCTATATTACAGAGTATGATAATAGATTACCAGGTTCACGACGAGCAGATGCACAGATCTGAATCGGTATGACAGCGGGATGGACACCAGTCGTCCAGCAGTAACAGCTGCCCAGAAGATACAGTTCAGGTATGCTGCCATTTTAGCGTGCAGAGACATGGGAGCTGAAACAGCATACGTGTAAACAAATCCGGCGTAGACCCCCTAAAAGTGAGGTTCAAGGGTCAATATTAACTTGCAGTTCTCAAAAATATTCATTAAAATAATTAGTCTCATTGAGCTCACTCACCATAATACCTTCCGTCATGAATAACACCAAACCGCCTAAGATGTGGATACCAAAAAACGTGACCGGTAACCCACGCAGGCTACCATTCATACAGCAGCTGAAGATGTTTCCATGTCCTCCATGATGAAAACCTAAGGGGATCATAATAAAAAAAAATAAAACAAGTTGTCACGAAAGCCGTACCTCAATAACTAGCAGAAGTCAATTGTATAAATGATTTTACATGTTAGTTTCAGTCACCTACACTACTGTTTAACAGTTTAAAAGGCTCAATAGAATTGTTTTTTAAATAAATTAATCATTTTATTAATCAGGAATGCGTTAAACTGATCAAAAGGGACAGTAAAGACATTTTTAATGTTTACAAAAGATTTCTATTTCAAATTCTGCTTTTGAATTTTCTATTTATCAAAGAATCCTGGAAAAAAAGGTTATGGTTTCCGCAAAAACATTAAGCAATACAACTGTTTTCAACATTGATTATAATAAGAAATGTTTCTTGAGCAGCAAATCAGCATATTAGAATGATTTCTGAAGGATCATGTGACACTGAAGACAATTCAAGAAAATTCTGCTTTGCATCACAGGAATACATTACATTTTAAAATATATTTAAATAGAAAACAGGTTGTTTTAAATTGTAAAAATCTTTCACAATATTGTTGTTTTTACTGTATTTTTGCTCAAATAAATGTAGCCTTAGTAAGCCTTCAGTGATGTGTTAAATTAAAAGGATAGTTCACCCAAAAATGAAAATTATTTTATTAATTACCTTTCCGGGTCTGGGAACATATCAGTTGTGTTGCTGTCTATGCAGGTTCAGAGAGCTTTCGGATTTTATCAAAAATATCTTAATTTGTGTTCCGAAGATGAACGAAGGTCTTACGGGTTTGGAACGACATGAGGGTGAGTAATTAATGACAGAATTTTCATTTTTGTGTGAACTATCCCTTTAAGACTGCTGTTCACTTGTACCTGCATCGTCTGGTTCAGATATTTCTGTGCCTTCTGGTGCTTTAGTCTCCATGGCCAGCTCATCTTTGTCCAGCAGACGTGGTGTGCTATTTGGGCAGAAGGGGAGCAGCTTCTCTTGGTACATCAGCACAAAAACCACAATCGGCACGGGTAACTAGGAGAGAAAAACACTAGGAGTTCTCACAGAGACCCAAGACCTTTTGCACACCACGCACAGGGCTATGCATCAGCTTACATTAATGAGAGCCATGATCCAGAAGGCGTACGCCACGTTGGCCTTCTCCTCCACCGGCTCTGAGTGCGGGGAATTCTCAGCGAGGATTACAGGTGACCTGAAGCTGGATCTGAAGTGGTGAATTATCTCTGTGGCATTTTCTGTGCTATTACTGCCCAGGCAGTGCTCTGATATGAAAGGGTCTGCAATCAGGGGGCTCACCAGAGCACCGAGCCCAATGAAGAAGTGCAGTGCCTGGAAAGAGAGTGAAGACACAGACAGGAGACTCAAATTAGAGCTGTCAATCTAAGGTGTTAATTTAATAAAAATTAATTATAAAAGAAATAAATAATACATTTAATTATGCCCCTGTACAAACCACATTCCCCTCCCTAAAAAAAAGGGGGAAAAAAGAAAATGTTGCATAAAATAAAAAAAGGAAAATATGGCACTCATTTTTTGCATTGTGACATTAATATCAGGACAGATAACCATATCACCCCAGTTTTCATAAAGTGTTTAGTATTTTTTTAAAGGAATTCCATTATTGTAATAATGTTATTTATTATACTGTATCACAGTAAAATACTGTTTGCAAAGATTTTTAATTAAAATGATTAAAAAATGTTTTTATACATTTTAAATTTATATAAATGATGATGATTATAATAATTATCATTTATTATAATGATTATATAAGACTCTCTATTTTGCATTACAGTTATGATAATTTTTTACTGCTTTATTCTGTGTTTAAAATATTAACAGGATGAGGACACAAGGAGATTTTTATTTTTTTTAATTATTATTATTATTATTTTTTTATTATAGTGCTGTCAAACGATTAATCGCGATTAATCGCATCCAAAATAAAAGTTTTTGTTTGCATAATATATGTGTGTGTACTGTGTATATTTATTATGTATACATAAATACACATACATACAGTATATATTTTGAAAATGGGGATAGAAGATTGTCTTAAATCTCACAAGGCCCTTTCTTGCATTTCTTGATTACTGTTCACATAATTCCATTTGAATTAGGCTACATCTTTTTCCACTTTACAGGACCATCACTGACCCTATACATTAAACAGACTTTCATAACTAGTTGAAATAAACACTGTAAAGAACTGAATGTATGGACTAGCACCTCTCCTGCGTGAGATATATGAAGATAAATGTCTTTCCTCACCTGTAGAAAGATAGCAGAGTCTTTCTTATAAATGGACACCAGTTGGATGTTTGCAATAGTGTCGATGATGCCCATCGCCAGGCCTGACACTGCCATAGCAACCGCCAGCAACAGCACATTATAGCAAAGTGGGATGATAGCAAAAACCACAGAGATGATGAGGGAGGAGAGGAAGAGAGCGATGAGGGCCCAGAACAACCTAAGAACACAAGAAACAGCACGAAAGCTTTATTACTTGTTATTTGTTAATTATACCACTCTATTTCTCAAGCTTTTGTTTCAAAGTATTGCCAATTACAAATGCTAATGTTTAAGATCTGGAGCAGCTATCAAGACAGCTAAGTGAGCTCGCCACTTGATATTCCACAACATGATGTTTATCTGCATTTCATAGAGGGTCTTAAATTGTATTGTATTTCTGTGCTTTCATGTGTCTGACAGCAGACAGTTAGTAGTAGTGCTGCACAAGTAATTAAAATTTGTCTTTTTACAGTGAAATGTTACAAAAGTGGTTTATTCTGTTTTTATTTAGTCATTTTTATATGTTAATAATAATAATTTTCATGAATTATAATTTTTTTGAACAGAAATATTACAATTCAATTGACATTTTAATTGCATTTCCCCAAACGGTGCAGGTCTAGTTAGTGATTTTTTACCCTGTGGGTACTGCAAGGTGTCTGTAAAATACAGTAGACATGTTTTTAAAACTATAATAAATATTTAATATGATTTATATTCATATAATGTTTATATATTTTTTTATATAATATAATTATTGATATAATTTTAGTTTTTAGTTTTTTAAATTTTTAAACAAGTTATATCAATAATCGTATAGGTTTTAGCTTCACCTTATGGTAAATCACAGCTCAAGGGTTTGTTTGAGAGACATGGTGACAGTGAAAGCATATTTTATTGCACTGTGTTCAGATCCCATCTGTTGAGGATGTCAAGAAGTTTCAGGCTGAAAGCGGACATGAAACATTGCAATAAATCTGTGTTAAACTATAAAGCGGCCATAATAAAAGGTCAGCCAACATCTGAGATTCACAAGGTTAATCTTGAAAAAAAAAAGGAAAGAGGGACAAAAAGTGCATATACTCTCCAAGCAGGAGTGTAATCGACTCTGACAGCCTTTTACTGTGTCTGACATGAACTGATTATCTAAAGAGAAACTAAACCAAACAATGGAGTAACGGAGAGTTTATCTTGATGCAGATGTCCATCTCCAGTGGTCTCCTCATACAGTTTCTCAGCAGAGACTCGCTGCTCTACTCACGTTTTTGTGAAAGCTCCTCCAATCGAGCTGCCGATGAGCAGGCAGAGCTGCTGGGAGAAGAACACCCAGGTGATCTCCTGTAATGTGGAGCCAGTCTGGCATTTCAGATCTAGGATCGTTGGCCCCAGAAAGGCTATGCTCAGTCCAAAGCTGAAGAACACACTCCAGTATGTCAGTGTATGTTGACAGTTCCTTCTGAAAAGTGTTAATATACGCTCTTCAATTAACATAGCGTGAAAATCTCCAACCAATTCCACTCACAGCTGTAGTTCTTGGAGTCCTGCTGTCTGGATGTTTCTTTCTATGGGTTTCAGATTATTTGCTTAGATGACAGATCACAGAATAGATGATCATTTCCCGCTTTTAAATTCCTTCACTCCTCCCATTTCATGAACCATTTCATGCGATGCTTCTGAAGTTAATGCCTAAAAATCACCTCTCAACAGAGCTCTTCGAAACTGTCAATGATTTTCAGTTCAACTGTCAATGATTTTGATTCTCAATGAGAGTCGTGGATCACAATGTGATCATCTGAACACGACTGGACCACTTATATTACATCAGCATACTTTATGGGACATTATGTTTGCATGACCTCA
Source organism: Sinocyclocheilus rhinocerous (assembly GCF_001515625.1). Taxonomy (NCBI): domain Eukaryota; kingdom Metazoa; phylum Chordata; class Actinopteri; order Cypriniformes; family Cyprinidae; genus Sinocyclocheilus; species Sinocyclocheilus rhinocerous. The sequence goes on from NW_015628351.1 coordinate 4,763,797, forward strand.
CAAAGAAACAATTTCTAAAAGAGCATTTCTTACTCATTTCTAAAGGTTGGCTATAAATACTATGGTTGTGGCTCTTCAATTTAGTATGAATGGATTGTTACGAGGCTTACATCATTGATTGAAGTTTATTCTACAAAATAATTCAGAGAGCCAATGGGACAATCATTAGCTTCGTAAAATTACAAAGTGTTACTTATATACAGTACTTGTTAAACAATGGCCTATGAACCCATCCTAAGGTTTGTTTGAAATGTCAAAACCCATATGTTTATAAGGTCCTGGTGAAGACCTGCATGTTTAGATGCATGTCCCTTTAAAGCAAAAAAAGTTTTATAAATAAATCATGAAAATTCTCTCACCATTTACTCACCCTAGTTTCAAATCTGCATGATTGTCTTTATTCTGCAGAATATAAAAAATATATTTTAATTAAAGATAATTAAATATATGTATTTGTATTTTTTAATTATTAAATAACTAACTATATTTATTCTGTAATTCATTACATAAAAATGTCATACTAACATATTAACTACATTTAGAAACATACTGAAATCATATTAAAATAAAAATGAATATTCTGTCATTATTAACTTACCCTCGTGTAATTTCAAGCCTGTATGAATTTCTTTATTCTGCAGAATACGAAAAAATATTTTAATTAAAGATATTTTAATTAAAGATAGATAGATAGATAGATAGATAGATAGATAGATAGATAGATAGATAGATGGATGGATGGATGGATAGATAGAGATTTTTTTAGATTTTAAGTTTTAATAGATTAATCACATTTAGTTACTGTGGAAATAAAACTATATAAATGCAATTAATAATCAGGTTAAACATATAAATAACTATAAACTGCAATAACCTTTATTTTAAAATTCACACATTCAAGGACTCCCATGCAGGGTTCTGTGGACCTACAGTCCAAAACTTTTACTTCAACTTCTTGTATTTATTAACAGAGAATATTTTTTCTTGCATGTAATGCTTCATTATTAATTTTTTATTGTAACTTGCAACTTTTGGGATTGTTGAGCTGCATTGAGTTCTGCATTTAGTTTACACGGTGTTACACTGTATATTGTATAGTGAGAAAAGAGGAAGCATTTATATTGCTGCAAAGCAAAACTGCTTCAAATTCTTAACTCAAAAATCTAAATACTGTATGCCCTGCACCAAATCAAGCAGTTGCACTACATGCTCTCAAATCTGTATATCCTGGTTGCCTTTTGGGGACCCATTTAGGAGTTTGCAGGAACTCCTATTTCTCCTAGCAGCAAAAACCTTTCAGTGGCTGTCAACAGCCAAACCATGAACCACTGACTATTTTCAAACATTTATTGGGCTCACACACACATGCATGCTGATTTCTTCTTTATCAAGTCTGATTAGATAACAATAGCCAGTAATGCAATGAATCCAAACAGAGAGCAATCTGATTTAGGGAGTGTATAAAATGGCTGTCTTAGATCTCAGAGGAGAGGAAGCTGATGACAGGTGTGTGCTTTTAGAATGGACATTGATTAACACGTTTAAACACTTTCTCACTTCCTAAAGCTAACTGAAAGTGACTTATTGGAGAGTAATTGCAGACTAAGACCTCAAATATGTCTGACATTCTGAATGAGGACATGTTAATTTTCAACATAGCTATCATTCTGTGAATTGCAGAATGTACTTTGTGATTATAGAGATCTGAGGATAAGTAGTTATATTTATATATTCGGCCTCAGTCATATGGCAGCATTAGAAGTAGGAGGCCTCATTTGTCTCATCAGCATGGCGCAGCTCTGAAGCATCAGAGACCAAATGAAATTGATTGCAAAATTATTGTCTGACAGAGGCTGCAATTTGTAAAATCCATAATTATTATTAATGCATCGCCCTGTTGTAATCAGATAGCACATATTTCATTTGCCTTGCAGTTTTGGCATCAACTGCTGTACTAAAAAATGGATAATTAATTTATCCACATTTAATGGTGGAAAATAGTTTAAAATAATTCCTAAAAAAAGCTTTTTTTATATTTATCAACAGATAATGTTCCAATATCTCTCGAGCAAAATTAGATAACTGTTTGTCCTATTTCAACATGCAGCATTCCGGTTAATTATTTTTCAGGCATTCATTCAATACCACATATGGCTATGACTATTTAGACTTGAATATGACATGAATATGCAAGAGCATTGTCTATGAGCACCGGTTAACCATTGTTGCATTTTAATGACAGGATGATATGTGAAATGCAAAAGGTCATGAGATGTTAAAATTTTGCAAATTGAGATGAGAAAGGAAAACCTATTATATGTGACACACAAACGTGTGCTTTCTTTGCCTCGGTTTCATCTTGATCAGCTTAGTTGTATGGGACCCTGAATCACTATACAGTTTTTCTGAATTGCTGAAACACATTTCTCGAAACCATCACTCATTTTCTCAAAACCAATTTGTCAAAACACAAATCCAAATCTTCAAACTAAATTCATAGAACTACTGACTCTTCTGGCAAAATCAAACAATCGCTTCAAAACCATTTCACCTGTACTCAAAATCAAACAATGCTTTCAAATCATACACACATTAGTCAATATGATCCGCACTGCAGATCATTCATTAGACACTACATCAAAAAATGGAGAACACAGTGTGCAGTGTGTGTGCAGTGTGTCTGTAAGTTCTTCCACCCTAACGTGGTAGCCTTGCAATTCTACACAAGAATATACTGAAATTACCAAAATACAGTGTATAAAAAATAAACAGTGTAAAATACATGTTGTAAAAAAATGTGTCCTCTTCCACTCTTCTTTAGCTGTTCTTTTGAACTTTCCAATTGATTATATGGTGGCCACGGAGAATCTGCTCAAATTAGGCTGAACTCTATGTCCTGCCTTTGTCATTTCATGCCTAAGAACATGATCAATCACAGCAGCTATGATTTCATCTGAAATGAATGTTCTTGGTATTGCTCTTCATCCTCCTCCTCTTCCTCCACCTCGTATATGCACTCTTTCTCTATACCTCTCAGATTGCTATCCATTGTTGATTGATGCACCCGTGCCATCTGTGCACTTTGAACTGGCTTATATTTTGTATTCACACAGAAACAAGTGTGAACAATTTTGAATTATTGTGTGTAAACAATGACAGCTGTGTTGCAGTTGTGCTCGTGTTTAGGGTTTTGCATCACAAGTTCATCACAGTGTAAATTGTGTTTTAGTGAGTGAGAATGTGTTTAGAGTTTTGTAAAAAAAAGAGTGCATGAGATCTGCAAACAGAGTCTAAACTGCCTGAACTGGTTTTGCAGAAAGAGTGATTCCTTTGACAAATTGGTTTAGGCTATTGAGAATTTGGTTCAGAGAATGGGGTTTAGTGTCTTAGCAAATGTGAAAAACTGCAATTATTGGTGAAAATAATTGTTATTTCTCCTTGTCTCCACTAGATGTCATAATATAGTGACATCTAATCAATGAAGTTGTGTGAAACAAGGTAAAAAATGATTTTATACAGTAACTGATGGGGAGCCATTTTATTATTACAGTTTTTTTTTATGATTGCTTATACACTAAAATCAATTCAAGCCATGGAGGAGGCTTGTGACCTAATTAATGCAGGGTCTGTGCAAGGATGGATTCGCCATTCAAGAAGATTCTTCCCTCACTGTCTTGTGAGAGAGGACATCACCTGTGATGTGGACAAAGTGCTATGGCTAGATGATGTTTAGGTTTTTTTGTTTGTTTTGTTTTGTTTATTTTTTATGCTTTCTTTTTCTCTCCACAAATGTTTTTGCTGTTTATGTACTGTATTCCATTTAGAATATGTTCTGATTTTCAGTGCAATATGCAACCTTTGAAAATGCATGGATGTATTGACTGATTTTACAATGTGGAGAGAAATAAATATTTTCATCAATGTACAGTACTGGTCTTGTGTGTTGTGTTTGGTCAATCGTGTACTTTAACAATATTTCTGAAAAAATCAAACCCAGGCTACAGTATATCATTAGAAAAGTAGAAATGTTACATGTGTTTAAGATTGAGCACCACAGTGTGTAAGTGGTTCAAACAGAATCAGATTGTATGAACCATGTGTGTGCCATTTGGTGCCAAAATTGGGTTTTGTTAAATTAGTTTTTAAAAGTTTTGAATGAAGTGCTTCGTTGTGCTAAAGATCTGAGGTGTTTTGCTACTTGTGTTTGTGGATGTGTGAATTGTGTGTTGTGTTTTGACAAAAAGAGCCTTGTTTTTAAAATCGTGCTTAAGCAATCGTAAAAAACGGTAAATTACTCACAGCTATTGCACATATTTAATTAATATATTTATTGTCATATTACTTTTGTCAAATTCATAAATGTATTTTAAAGTTTAAAAATCTGTTTAAATCATAAAATAGAAAACAGAAAATAAAGAAGAAATATACTTAATAATATAATAATCATAATAATATTGAAACATTTGGGCAAAAAAATGTTCATGATTTTAAATAGAAATTGAGCCCTCTGCAGTTATCATATGTTAGGGTTTGAGAAATTACCCATGACTTGTACTATTTACTGTTTAACACTATTTTAAATGCTAATGATTGCAAATATTACATTATGAGTATTGCAAATATTTAATTCACACACACACACACACACACACACGTTTGTGTCACATATAACACGTGTGCATGTTACATTTAATGTTTAATGTTTTACTTTGTAAAATCTGTTAAATTTGATACCAATAATATATTTAAATAATATTTAAATATTTAAAGAAAGAAACAGCTCTTTTGCATTTTTCAATGTATAAATGCTTTTTATAATATAAAATTTACATTTTATATTTTCTACATTTAGACAAATATTGAAATATTTTGGGAAAAAAGAGAAAAGGTACAAGAAATAACTCTTTTGCTTTTTGGAATTTCAATAATTTTTTTTACTGATACAGCAGTACCTGACAAAAGACAGAAAGTCATACTTTAGTTGTGTCATTGAACAATAATTTACTAATTCCTCAGTCAGAACTATTTATACACACACACACAACTCACAAACACAACTCACAAACACCCAGACTCTTGTCCTTAGTTCATCCAGACATGTCTGCTGATATTTGGTATGGGTGCCACGTCAGTGTTGTGCAGCTGGCATGTCCCTCCTCCCCTGCCTGACATTTAGCAACACTTTAACTCCCAGCAAATGCACTAATGTGTGCGCACACACGTAAACTGAGGATAATTAGAAATCTGTATACAGAATAATTGTTTGACTCTTCCACTGTGAATTTTTAATTATCTCACACAGTGAATCTTTCCATCTCTCTCTCTCTCTCTCTCTCTCTCTCACACACACACACACACACACACACACACAAATCTACAATTAAAGCTGTACAGTTACAGCAGGGGTAGCATGGACCTGACATTATCCCAGTCTGGGGGATTTCCCAAAGGACAGGCTGACGTTACTAAACACTCAAAGGGTATCTCATGCTTGCTGGCATGACCTTGATATTATCTGTGCTCCACTGCAACCAAGAACCAACAAGAAGAATGAAACATCCAAAACATCAGATAATGAAAGCAAAAACAAGAGTAAAACTAGAATTAATGCCTATTGGTGGAATGTTACTCTGAATCGAAGTTATCGTCACCAAACGCTCTCCAGTGTACAATAAAAGGCATAAAAAAGCCTTCCCAAGGCTTTTAAGGCAATAAAATCAAAACAAGATCTTCCAACATCCATCGCACAGACCTCAACCACAACAAATCAATCTATTCCACCTTGATACATCAAGGTAGACTATCTATCCCACCGCCTCGAGTCAGGAGCAGGACCATATCCTATGCTTTATCTGAAACCCAATTCCCCTCCTCCAAACAAGATAAATGAGAGGCATGGGATGGGGCTTCGATGGGGCTGTTTGCAGGTTGGTTACAGGCGGACTGTTCTGTCATAATTAGAGCTCTATAGACTTCACTGTGCTGCTGCTCTGTGCATCTGACTGAGATTGAATGGTGTCCTGGAACAGGAATGCATCTTTTACTTTGCACCCTATTATTGCTCTATCATGTTTTGGCATGCACCCTTTTGCCTCAGTATCATGTTTTACTAGTCTAAACTATTAGCACTGACTGGATAATACTTCAGTATGCATCCTGAATCATGCTTGAGTATATAAACTATTTGCACTGTGTAATGCTTTAGTGTAAAAATTATTAGCATTGCATCATACTTTAGTATGCATCATCGCATCCGTGCTTTAATATACAAACTATAAGCACTGCATAATACTTCAGTATATAAACTATTAGCACTATATCATGCTTTAGTACACTATTAGCATTGCATCAGACTTTAGTATGCATCATGCTTTAGTATATAAACTTTTAGCACTGTATCATACTTTTGGTATGTAACCTTTATCATGTTTTAGTATACAATCTATTAGCACTATATAATTCTTTAGTATTCAGACTATTAGCATTGTAACATGCTTTAGTATACAAACCATTATCACTATCATGCTTTAGAATATGAACTATTAGCATTGTATCATGCTTTAGTATATAAGCTATTAGCACTTTAGCATATAAACTGTTAGCGCTGTATCATACGTATGCACTTTGTATCATGCTTAAGTATTCAACCTATCAGCACTGTATCATGCTTCAGTATGCACCCTTTATCATGCTATAGTATAAAAACTATCAGCACTATCATGCTTTAGTATACAAACCATTTGAACTATGCATTAGTGCACAAACTATTGCATCATATTTAGTATGCACCCTGTATTACGCTTTATTATACAAACTTCTAGCATTATATCATGCTTCAGTATGCACCCTTTATCACGCTTTAGCATTTAAACTATTAGCACTATCATGCTTTAGTATACAAACTATTTACAATACATCATGCTTTAGTATAAAAACTACAGTGTTAGAAATATAGCACGCTTTAGTATACAAACTATTAGCATTATATCATGCTTTAGTATCATTACCATTAGCACTGTATCACACTTTAGCATAGTTAATAAGTTCTGTCATGAAACTCTAGATGGCACAGTCCAGTAGGTTCAAACTCAGTCTGACATTACATCGTTATTCAAATTGCACAGCTGATTGGTTACTTTTCATATCAGCAGGTAATGAGCTTGCTGCTCAACATTCAAATACTCGGCTAGTGCTTGCTATAGCAGTTTCAGTGCGCTTCAGAAACCCTCCACCTTCCCCAGCTCCACCTGTACTGATTTGCTATGGGGTGATTTAATGCATGTTATATACGGGGGTTATTTCATTTGTTATATGTGCAGCAGCAGTATTTCTTACATGCTCACAGAAGCATGTTTGTGGATGTATTGGCAGTAGCATTACCAACTCTCTGGGAGTTGACATGACAGAAAAACATTAACACTACATTATACTTTATTATTCACATGCTTTAATATGCTTTAGTATACATACTTTTTGGTTTTTTGGCCTCCTATGCTTTGGGGCAGTTTTATGAAAGTGTGTCAATTTAATGTTGATATGTAAAGAATCATGAAAGGCATGCTAGGGAAAAAAAATTAAGGTAAATCATATTTGCTGTTCAGCCAGCTGTTCAGACTGATGGAAACCATCTGTGGAGATCTAAGACAAAAGCAGGCTTCCTTGCACACAAGAGCAAGCCTGTGTGATGATCACAATGCTGAATACCATCTAAATATGCAGATTAAGAGGAAGATGCTCTGAAGGTTTCTGAGAGGTTTAGATTGTGCTCACACATAGCCGTCTGGCTGAGAGAAGATAAGTTGGACATAATTCTGATGAGACGCCTCTCAATTTTGGCATCCACAACAGCCACAATTTGTTCTGAGCCTTGCTGTTTAGGGCCACATGAAAAACACAGTCCCACTGAACATCTCCTGCCAAAATGCCCCACAAAACCATACTTGCTCATACACAATCTAGAAAGCCTTTTGTAACAGATCTAAAGCATCCACAAATGCTGCACAATGCTTTTTATATGCAAGCAGGGTCACTTTAATGATCGTCATTTCCAAAGAACCTTGAGCAGCGAGTCTATCGTAAAGCCATGACCAGATTACCAGCACCTCTGATGGATAATGAATAATTATAGCTCCAGGCTTGGTTAATTATTGACGGTTTTGATATGTGAGGTGAGTTGATGGATGGATGGATATGAATGATGGATGGATATGAAAATCTACATGCTGCTTGATCTCATAGACTGTCTGGACGGGTGTTCTGGCCTGCTGATAAGTCTCTCACTGCGACACCCTCTCGCCCCTGGAGCCTTCATCCTCCCCTGCTCCTCCTCCCCTCCCCCCAGCTGTGTCCTCGCTTAAAATAGAGCTACAAACAGACTGGACCTGACCAGACTGACAGCTGAGAAAGAGGGAGAGCGGGAGAAGAGAGGGAGAGAGAAGAGAAATGAACTCTCACCAGATAAGTGCACAAAGGATCACACATCCTTTTGTACTTAAAGAGTTGAAGTTGCGTGGCTTTGAGGTCATCTATATGCTAGTGTTCACACCAAGAATGATACTATAAAGATAACTATCACTATATTAGCGTCAATACTGAGCTCTTTAAAATTGGGTGACTTTGATTGGCTGCCAATGTTTTAATCATTTATTGGCTGGAAAAAAATGTTCTGAAAGTGATTCCAACAATTTTTTTAAATTAAAAAAAAAAAAAAAATCAAAAATCTTCTTGAATGATCTTGCACTCAAGGATGTGTCAGAAACTTCGTCCAATCAAATGCGCTCTAGAATGAGAATGTCTCGTTCAATACAGTATGTGCTTCTGACTAGCACTTGCAAGTACAAATAATAATTCATCCCTGTCTGAATATGCTTATTTGCTTCTATATAGTAAGTGAAATGCATTATATGAAAAGAGACAGAATTCATATTCATAAAATAGTAGATTAAAAGCACTTGAATGACTTACATGAAGTGAGATTCATTCTGAAGTGCGCATCTGATGAACATTTTACCAACCCATGAGGCCACAGGAGAGGATTTGAGAATGGCACTCACATGAAATTGACAACAAGTTGGATATTGTGAATTTCATTTATTCTACTGATATTTATACTATATAGTACTTTTTTAATAGTTGCGATCAGGTTAGTTTCAAACCTGAAATTTTGTGAGTGCTCAAACAGTGCTTGTAAAGCTTTAAAGCACAGAAGATATTTTAAAGAATGATGGTAATATGTATGGAAAAAATAATATGAAAGTCAATGGCTACCAGCAACTGGAACATTCTTTAAAATATCTTCTTTTGTGTTCAATAGAATTAGGAAAATCAAACAGATTTAGAACAAGTGGAGGGTGAGTAAATGAAGACAAAATTTCAATTTTTGGGTGAACTATTCCATTAAAGCTTTTGTTGTTGTTTATATATTATTTAGTTTTTAGGTTTAATTATTAAATTATTTGATGGTTTAATTATTACATAGATGTTAAAGGGATAATAAAGAGGTTATAAAGTGATGTCATTCATTTTTCATTACATTACCACCAAAGATAAAAGTAAATGTAAATGTCCTTGCAATAAATGTCATCATTTACTCAAACTCATTTGTTCCAAACTTTCTTAATTCTTTTGAGGCAAGAAATCTGACTCACAAGAATGATTCATTCATAAATCGCTAGCTTTCATAAACTTTTATGAACTCACCAAGCAGAGCCAAGGCAGATGTCAATATTTTTCCATGAATAATGACTTAAATTTCCATCTTTTCCTCACACAATCATTTTTATATCCCTTTGGAAGACTGTAGTACAGTACACAAGTCATTTGAACCACGTTTATGGTGCTTTTTTCCCTCATTTACTTTTATTACAGGTATATTTAAAAAGAGAGCCCATAACATAAAAAAACACTTTATGGGTTCTATAAAAGAAAACATGAAAGTGAGTAATTAATGACATTTATGCACATTAAACAAAAGAAGTGACAGATATTTTTTTCCTTATTGTGACATACAACCAAGTGAAAAGGATCATTAAAAATGAAAAAAATGAAGGGTGGGATGTGGTTGTTGAGCTTGTAGACAGGATTTAAGTGGACTAAATGATTGGAGAAGTGGATTGAATCACTTATTAAATGTTGATGAAAAATTCCAAGGTCAAAAAATGAAATATGAGCATGGATAAATCTTTCACAATAAGATCATTAAAGGGGTCATATGATGCGATTTCAATTTTTCCTTTCTCTTTGGAGTGTTACAAGCTCTTGGTGCATAAAGTAGATCTGTAAAGTTGCAAAGACTAAAGTCTCAAATCCAAAGAGATATTCTTTATAAAAGTTAAGAGTCAGCCACGCCTACCTAAAATGGCTCGTTCTAACACGCCCTCACATATCTACGTCACTATGTGGAAATATTAGCATAATGCGCCCAAATGTGCACGCAAAGAAAGAAGGCGTGGTTTCAGGAACAGCAGTTGTGTTGATGCAACCATGTCAGGGAGACGGTGTGTTTCAGTGTGAAAGCAAAAGCACTTTATTTGGCCTTCCGGAAGTAGATGCAATTAGGAATCATTGGTTAAGATTTAGTTACAACAGAACAGCACAACCCAGACGTTCGAATTTGTGCAACGCATTTTATAGACGACAGTTTTTTTAACCTAGAGTACAAGGCTGGCTGTGCACAAAGGCTATAAAAAAATTTTTAAAAAAAGGGTAAATTCCGACTTTGCTATATGACAATCTGGCGCTTCTGAATCAGCGACTGTAAGTATGTTTTGTTATTAGTTTAAGTATTTGCTATTGACTGTTCAAATGCGGAGTTTTGCGCAGCGCAGAGTAACGCGTCGTGTGTGTGTGTGTGTGTGTGTGTGTGAGGTCACACTTTATTTTAAGGTCCAATTCTCACTATTAACAAACCATTAACTATGACTTTTGCCTCAATAAACTCCTAATTTGCTGCTTATTAATAGTTAGCAAGGTAGTTGTTAAGTTTAGGTATTGGGTAGGATTATGGATGTAGAATATGTAATAATGCATTTTTGCTTTATAAGTACACATGTGCTTTATAAGTACTAATAGACACCCAATCTGTTAATAATAGGCATGTTAATAAGCAACTAGTTAATTGTGAGAATTGGTCCCTATACTAATGTTTTACCGAAAACACATAAGATGCATTCCATTTCATGGAGACTTTTAGTGGTAACCTAAATTAGGCCGCTCATACCAACACATGCAATTTTGAAAAGTCACTCAACCCTAAGCAAGCAAGTCATTTCTGTTCAGAGTTAGTTTATTGTAAGAGACCTTATGTAGACCAAAAATGACAAGTAACCAAGTACAAAACTACAGCAGAAAGGCGCCACCAACCAAGCCTAATGGACCAGATCATGCGTAAAAGGATTTCCTCTCACATTTCACTCCTCAGTCAACAACGTGAGGCAGGGCGGCGAGAAAGGAGGAAAAAATGCAGGAAAGGTAACTCGCAAGATCGTCCTTGCCAGGAATTTGGCACACACAAACAAAGAATTACCTCCAAGAATTTGTGAAAAAAAATGGCCACTTTTTTCTGCATCGACGCACAGAAATCACAAGCTGACAGAACAGGCATTCAATGACACTCTGTCACATTAGTCAAGTATTTTTTCCATGCATTACACTCAACCTTTCAAATGTCATCAAAACTCAGAGCTTCGCATCAAAAAAAGTTGTTGAACTTGATCGAACCGAGTGCAGAGCCCAGAGGCACGCGGCTCCTCGGGGGAAGCGGCTGGTGAAGTTGAGAGTGCTGGAGGACTCACATGGCTAACCTCAGTGTACTCGCTCTCTCTCCTTACCTCAGCCCTGCTGCCAGCTCTCTAGCCAAGCAAGACAGATCACTCCCAGGAAACGCTAGTAGAGGGAAAATGGGAGAAAAACAAAGATCGGGGGTAACACAAGAGGGATTCGATGAATGGTATAAGACGGCGTTTTAAGATGGTGGAAGAGGAACTTTGAGATAAGACTCGAGACAAATTCGGCACAAACCTGTATCATGTATCATGAGCAACAAAAAGGACAGACAAAGGAATATATTACATTGCTGCTTATTGCGTCACAGTTTTTGGACGAGGGGAGGTGGAAGGCTTTTGATATTTCAGAATGGATGCAGCATGAGACAATCCATTTCACACTTGACGCAACAAGCCTGTTTTCCCCTCGTTGGCTTCCTCTCTTAGTAGGGTAGAGTTGCGCATCTTAGGAAGACCCGGTGAATAGTAATGAACTAAGCTTGTGTGTCTATTTGACAGAGCAGAAGAAGGGGGGAGAGGTGGGGGCTGTGCAGTGTGTGTGTGTTGCAGGGAGAGCTGTGAGAATAAGGCAGAGGGATGCAGAGGAGAATGGAGACAGCCTTCCTATTCCTCCACTCCTCCCCTCTCACTTCTGCTTTCCCTGACAGAGGGAAAGGAGTTCTGAAGATGTACCACTGAATTCTTATGTAATCTCATTTTTTTGTCCTCTTTCCCTTCAGTTTCTTGACAGGGGTCTGCCAGGTTTCTGTGAAAAGCGGCA
>NW_015628351.1:4776515-4778575 GCF_001515625.1 Sinocyclocheilus rhinocerous
CTACATCGACACACAGAAATCACAAGCTGACAAAACAGGCATTCAGTGACACTGTCAAATTTGTCAAGTAGTTTTTTCCATGCATTACACTCGATCTTTCAAATGTCATCAAAACTCAGAGCTTCACATCAAAAAAAGTTGTTGAACTTGATCGAACCGAGTGCAGAGCCCAGAGGCACGCGGCTCCTCGGGGGAAGCGGCTGGTGAAGTTGAGAGTGCTGGAGGACTCACATGGCTAACCTCAGTGTACTCGCTCTCTCTCCTTACCTCAGCCCTGCTGCCAGCTCTCTAGCCAAGCAAGACAGATCACTCCCAGGAAACGCTAGTAGAGGGAAAATGGGAGAAAAACAAAGATCGGGGGTAACACAAGAGGGATTCGATGAATGGTATAAGACGGCGTTTTAAGATGGTGGAAGAGGAACTTTGAGATAAGACTCGAGACAAATTCGGCACAAACCTGTATCATGTATCATGAGCAACAAAAAGGACAGACAAAGGAATATATTACATTGCTGCTTATTGCGTCACAGTTTTTGGACGAGGGGAGGTGGAAGGCTTTTGATATTTCAGAATGGATGCAGCATGAGACAATCCATTTCACACTTGACGCAACAAGCCTGTTTTCCCCTCGTTGGCTTCCTCTCTTAGTAGGGTAGAGTTGCGCATCTTAGGAAGACCCGGTGAATAGTAATGAACTAAGCTTGTGTGTCTATTTGACAGAGCAGAAGAAGGGGGGAGAGGTGGGGGCTGTGCAGTGTGTGTGTGTTGCAGGGAGAGCTGTGAGAATAAGGCAGAGGGATGCAGAGGAGAATGGAGACAGCCTTCCTATTCCTCCACTCCTCCCCTCTCACTTCTGCTTTCCCTGACAGAGGGAAAGGAGTTCTGAAGATGTACCACTGAATTCTTATGTAATCTCATTTTTTTGTCCTCTTTCCCTTCAGTTTCTTGACAGGGGTCTGCCAGGTTTCTGTGAAAAGCGGCATTGAGAGGAGAAGAGTTGTGAAGATGTACTACTGAATTCTTTGTGATTTCCATTTTTTTGGCTGCTTTTCCACCAGTTTCTCAGCGAAGACATGCCGGATTTCTGTAAAAAAGAGATATTTCAGAGATTCTAGTTTGAAGAAAGAGAGAAAAACCAGACTGAATTCACCTAAGGGAGGCAGAGCCCCTTCACAGAGAACCTCACTGCTCTGTGTTCCTCTATCCACCTAAAGGGGCACCAGAAAATAAAAGACTATGGAAGGAAACATCAAATTTGGTAAGAATTAAATTTTAGAAATGTCTTAATTTAAATTAATTTAAAAATTAAATAGATAGATAGATAGATACTGTATATTATATTAATATAATGCATCTACATATATAGTTAATTAATACTGATGTCATTAAAATGTGTGGCAAGATTGCAATGGCTTTTTCATAACATTTGGTAGAACTTTTTAAAATGTAAATATAGTAGAAAGTTTTTATTACATTTTTATATTGTGTAATAATATTCACTTGCTGTTATTTTAATATGTTATATATATATATATATATATATATATATATGCACACAATTTAAATATACTGTAATATAGCATTGTATATATTGCATATAGCATAATATATGTAGTATTTCATATATTTATTACTTATTTATTATACATTTTATTTATAATAAATATATATATGTTTTCTTTTTCAATAATCCATTTAACTTGGTTGTATGTCACAATACGGGGAAAAAAGGTCTGTCGCTTCTTATGTTACATTGCGACTTTAATGTGAATAAATGTCATATCATTCACTTTCATGTTTCCTTTTGTGGAACCCAAAAAGTGAATTATTGTAAAATGTTATGGCCTCTCTTTTTAATATACCTGTAATAAAAGCGAATTTGACAAAAAAAAGCACCATAAAAGTGGTTCATAAGACTTGTGTACTGTATTACAGTCTTCCAAAGGCATATAAAAATTAAAATGCTAATGTTATTAAAATGTGGAGTTTACTATGCCTTGTTCTCAACAGTTGGGAGCAGGATGGAGAATCTGCACTACCCCCCCCCCCCCCCCCCCCCC
>NW_015628351.1:4778779-4780420 GCF_001515625.1 Sinocyclocheilus rhinocerous
ACCCCCCCGCCCCCATGAAATGCCACCCAATCAGTCTTGCTTTTACGTCCCGCCCCTAGACATAGATGTTGTGCCCTTGAACAGGGCACTGAACCCTGAATGGCTCCGGTGGGAACCCTCTGTCTGAATGCTGATAAACGCATTTTTGTTCAGATGAGAGAATTTGCCTAAATAGGGTTTCTGGTGCTCCTTTCCGGAGCAGATGAAACCGGTGGAGTATGAAGAGCGCAGCGTTCGGTTTCTGTGTAACTCAAATAGCAGTTGTAGTGTTGAGAAGAGGGGGACACATACAATAACTCTCCCCCCTCCTTTGCATGCTCTCCATCTAAGAGGCAATGGCTCAGTGCCAAAACTGAAGCACAAGGACTCATTGAAGAAAGTAAGAAAGAGGCTTGGTTAAAGATGGAGCCCGTTCTCACCCTTGTTTCATATTTTATTGTGCCATTTAAAAATGTTTGAATTTCTTGTTTCCTTTCATGTCACAGAAACATTGTGACCGGACTTAAACCAATTAGATTTTTCAGGCTCTCTTGGTCCCATTTTTCTCGCTTCTTTAAGCAGTTGGTTGCCCATTCCCTTGTCCTCAGTCTGGTGAGCTACTCATTTGTTTAATATGTTTAAGGTCTTAAGCATCCTTCATTATGTCTTTTTAATGCATACATAAACAATGAGTGTGCTTTATATCACAATAAACAATTCCATTTGACCAAGCACTGTAATGTTTTTGTCTAATTAGCTTTCATGGGATGTGACTTTGATAGTGATTTGGCAGTGAGTCAGAGTTAACAGCCAATCAGAGAGATCGTAAGAGCCTCTAAACGGACTGTTTTGCTGTGTTGCACTGGCTTGGCATAATGATCATTAGTGCATGCGTCTGTTATAATGTGAGTAATTAGAGTTACGTATAATGCATAAACCTAACACTTCATTTAACTCTGTGATGTCTCACTGGCCTGAGTAAGACACAAATCTTTCCTTATCCCTTTCCTGAGGCTGAATTATAATACATGTGAAACAAGCCTGTCAGATTACATTTGTATTTATATTTCTGTCACACAGGTTTTACTTGACAACATTTTAATTGGCTAAGTTTGCTGCTTGATTAAAGCTGTCACATACAAGATATAAAAACAGAGCCGTGATACTGTTACTGCAGTTGTTACTGTTGTCATTAGCTATTCTATTTGAATTAGTGTCCCTGAATAAGCATCAGAAAGGGGGCGACAGCCTCGACTGCCAGAGACTTAATGAGCTCACACATGCACATTGTTGCTCATATCAGTGTAGGTATGGAGTATGTGCTCGATATTCAAAATATAAATCATACCACCACCCTAATGACTGAGAACCACAAGTTTTTAGGTTCTAATTTAGCTTTAATAACCTTGTTTCTGGTCTTGTTTTTTATTATTATAATAGATAGATAGATAGACACAGACAGACAGATTTTTATTTATAGATTTTTTTAAAGTGATTTTAGTACCTTAACTTAAACTTATTTTATTTCAGTTAGTTGCCAGGGTCACATTTCTAACATTCATGTAAGATTTTATGTTTTTCATCTAATATTTAGGTTACTTTATTTCAGCATACAGCCATTAATGAAAATTATTTTAATAGTTTTAGTTAAAAATAACAACA
>NW_015628351.1:4781299-4784201 GCF_001515625.1 Sinocyclocheilus rhinocerous
ACCCCCCCGCCCCCATGAAATGCCACCCAATCAGTCTTGCTTTTACGTCCCGCCCCTAGACATAGATGTTGTGCCCTTGAACAGGGCACTGAACCCTGAATGGCTCCGGTGGGAACCCTCTGTCTGAATGCTGATAAACGCATTTTTGTTCAGATGAGAGAATTTGCCTAAATAGGGTTTCTGGTGCTCCTTTCCGGAGCAGATGAAACCGGTGGAGTATGAAGAGCGCAGCGTTCGGTTTCTGTGTAACTCAAATAGCAGTTGTAGTGTTGAGAAGAGGGGGACACATACAATAACTCTCCCCCCTCCTTTGCATGCTCTCCATCTAAGAGGCAATGGCTCAGTGCCAAAACTGAAGCACAAGGACTCATTGAAGAAAGTAAGAAAGAGGCTTGGTTAAAGATGGAGCCCGTTCTCACCCTTGTTTCATATTTTATTGTGCCATTTAAAAATGTTTGAATTTCTTGTTTCCTTTCATGTCACAGAAACATTGTGACCGGACTTAAACCAATTAGATTTTTCAGGCTCTCTTGGTCCCATTTTTCTCGCTTCTTTAAGCAGTTGGTTGCCCATTCCCTTGTCCTCAGTCTGGTGAGCTACTCATTTGTTTAATATGTTTAAGGTCTTAAGCATCCTTCATTATGTCTTTTTAATGCATACATAAACAATGAGTGTGCTTTATATCACAATAAACAATTCCATTTGACCAAGCACTGTAATGTTTTTGTCTAATTAGCTTTCATGGGATGTGACTTTGATAGTGATTTGGCAGTGAGTCAGAGTTAACAGCCAATCAGAGAGATCGTAAGAGCCTCTAAACGGACTGTTTTGCTGTGTTGCACTGGCTTGGCATAATGATCATTAGTGCATGCGTCTGTTATAATGTGAGTAATTAGAGTTACGTATAATGCATAAACCTAACACTTCATTTAACTCTGTGATGTCTCACTGGCCTGAGTAAGACACAAATCTTTCCTTATCCCTTTCCTGAGGCTGAATTATAATACATGTGAAACAAGCCTGTCAGATTACATTTGTATTTATATTTCTGTCACACAGGTTTTACTTGACAACATTTTAATTGGCTAAGTTTGCTGCTTGATTAAAGCTGTCACATACAAGATATAAAAACAGAGCCGTGATACTGTTACTGCAGTTGTTACTGTTGTCATTAGCTATTCTATTTGAATTAGTGTCCCTGAATAAGCATCAGAAAGGGGGCGACAGCCTCGACTGCCAGAGACTTAATGAGCTCACACATGCACATTGTTGCTCAAATCAGTGTAGGTATGGAGTATGTGCTCGATATTCAAAATATAAATCATACCACCACCCTAATGACTGAGAACCACAAGTTTTTAGGTTCTAATTTAGCTTTAATAACCTTGTTTCTGGTTTTCTTTTATTATTATAATAGATAGATAGATAGACACAGACAGACAGATTTTTATTTATAGATTTTTTTAAAGTGATTTTAGTACCTTAACTTAAACTTATTTTATTTCAGTTAGTTGCCAGGGTCACATTTCTAACATTCATGTAAGATTTTATGTTTTTCATCTAATATTTAGGTTACTTTATTTCAGCATACAGCCATTAATGAAAATTATTTTAATAGTTTTAGTTAAAAATAACAACACTCTGAATCATTTACAGGTATGTTCACAGATATGTTACCATGCAGTAAATACATTCATTCAAATGTCACCAAAAAGTGCTGATATTATGCAAATTCCCATTTTTCTGTGGGAATTTGCATGGCTGAGTGTACACATTCCCTCTTCACCCAATGTTATAAAACCGTATTTTCTGCAAAAGCATTTTATAGCTCATAAGCTCCATATAATACACATATTCATAATACAAAGAAAATTAGGTCATTTCTAAAGCTAAAATTGGTAATTGCTAGCTTATGTTCCTCCAGTTATCAGTCTGTTCTAGTCTATTTGGAGGGACATGTTCATCACATCCAGAGAGGGATTTCTATTCACAGTGTAATGCTCAGATAATGAGGTAGGAAGATATGCAATGGCAGTATGTGAATATTGTTTGTGATGTGTTGTCATGACACACACAGGTGTCTTTTTCCCATTCTTACCGCACTGTGTTGTCAGAATACATTAGGCTATGAATATAAATGTTAATCAAATATTACCGTAATCAGCTCTGATACACAGCGGAATTGATGACATGTGTAGACTCTCTATAATCAGCTCTTTGCCAGATATTTATGAGGATGAATGGGCAGAGACGACCAATGTATAATTATTGCCAGAGAGAGAGGCAGAGAGAGATGCAGCCATCAAAACTGACAATCTGCATTGTAGAATATGAGACTCACAGAAAATAAGCAACTGTATTATTCTGAACTAATAAATGTTGTGAAAATATGATGCTAGCATTATGTACATCTCCCATAATCACACAGTTGTGACGTTGCTGAATGAATCAGTGTTTTTGAACCAATCATGTGAGTGAATGATTCAATGACTCACTAATTAAAAGTCACTCTTTCATTCCTGAATGAATTGAAAGAATCAGTTGAGTGAATGATTTAATGACTTACAATAAAGAGTCACTTGCTTCGTTCCTGAATGAATCGGTGTTTTAAACAAAACCAATTGACCTATCGGTAAGTCCCGCCCCCCTTAGTTACTGTTGCTCACTGTCACAATTCACTCGGGGAGCAAGGAACGAGGAAACGAGGAGTTCTTGAATAACACAGTCTTTAATAATCCACAGGAAAACTGAGAACAGGGAGGACATTCAACAAGTAGACCCGACAAACACTAACTGAATGGACTAGGGCTTTTAAACTCAGGATAATAAGGGAGGAACGAGACACACCTGGGAACAAATTAACAATTAACACGAGGAAGAAACTGGGTCACAGGGGCAAAAA
>NW_015628351.1:4784404-4799199 GCF_001515625.1 Sinocyclocheilus rhinocerous
GTTAATGTGTTTTTGACTTTCACTGCACGGTACATGACGTGAGAAGAGTTCGGTATTTAGGTTTGTACGTTAGCATGGACTCACTAACTTTAACGCTAACATTAGCTAGTTTTAGCCAGAGATACCTTGCTGAAGCACAAGATGTCATTAATGTTCTGCTTGAGCAGATGAAAAGTGTAACTTAATGAGAGTATGACAACCAGAAAATGTTTTCGTCTTCATTGTGATTGGGGTTGAATGATTAGGGACATTTTGCTCTGTTTTGGTTGGATTTAGGAAATGGAATAAAATAAATTACATTGCCTATCCTCTCAGGATACCTGGAATTAGTGTTACAAGTACCCTAGGCACATCGTTTTTCCATTTTTTATAGCATAAACACATTAAACCGATGCGAGTACCTTGCTGAAGCACAAGATGTCATTAATGTTCTGCTTGAGCAGATGAAAAGTGTAACTTAATGAGAGTATGACAACCAGAAAATGTTTTCGTTTTCATTGTGATTGGGGTTGAATGATTAGGGACATTTTGCTCTGTTTTGGTTGGATTTAGGAAATGGAATAAAATTACATTGCCTATCCTCTCAGGATACCTGGAATTAGTGTTACAAGTACCCTAGGCACATCGTTTTTCCATTTTTTATAGCATAAACACCATTAAACCGATGCGAGCTTCGGATCTTCCAATGTTTCTCTATGGCGCTGAAACCTAAAGATGTCCGAGTTCCGCTCCCCGTGCAACTGATACTCGACTGCCATTGGCTCATCAGCGTTCGAAGGGAGGGGCTTACCGATAGGTCAATTGTGACTCTCGCTTATCACTTGTAGAATTGTCGCCACCTACTGGCGTAACAATATAACGTGCAGAAAGAGCAACTATAAAATACATACTACTAATGCACAGCCTACCTGGAAAGCTTAGCCAACCATTTTAATTCAGTTTTTTATTATAATAATTTAAAGCATAAAATCTAATGAGGAGATATTACCATTAGCAATAATTTTTAGTGTTTTTTTTGGGATTCTCAAAATACCCATTTAGTTGTGTGAATAAATCACAACACCAAGCACAGAGCTCAAAACAAAAATCAGATTATAATGTGCCATTTTCATCAGCCATTTCATTAGTGTCGGAACGGCAAGTTTGCTTAACTGTTTATGCATACTGTAGATTTAACACAGTCTTTAATAATCCACAGGAAAACTGAGAACAGGGAGGACATTCAACAAGTAGACCTGACAAACACTAACTGAATGGACTAGGGCTTTTAAACTCAGGATAATAAGGGAGGAACGAGACACACCTGGGAACAAATGAACAATTAACACGAGGAAGAAACTGGGTCACAGGGGCAAAAACACACACAAAATAGTCCATAATCCTGACACTCACTATTTTACAATGACAGCTGTCAGTGAAAACCTTCTTCCGAGGTGTTTCTGATAAATTTGGGACACAGATGGACCTTCAAGTGGGACTTAAATATGCCATGGAGGGATATATAAAATATATTAAAATAAATATGTAAAAATAAAGAACACAATGCAAACGGGAGAATTATGTTACGGTCGTCACGATCGCAATGACAACATCCCGGATCAACACCGTTCATATACCGCAGAGTAAGATTAAATTAATTTACATTTAACCACTCTAATATAGACCTTCGTTAATGTGTTTTTGACTTTCACTGCACGGTACATGACGTGAGAAGAGTTCGGTATTTAGGTTTGTACGTTAGCATGGACTCACTAACTTTAACGCTAACATTAGCTAGTTTTAGCCAGAGATACCTTGCTGAAGCACAAGATGTCATTAATGTTCTGCTTGAGCAGATGAAAAGTGTAACTTAATGAGAGTATGACAACCAGAAAATGTTTTCGTTTTCATTGTGATTGGGGTTGAATGATTAGGGACATTTTGCTCTGTTTTGGTTGGATTTAGGAAATGGAATAAAATTACATTGCCTATCCTCTCAGGATACCTGGAATTAGTGTTACAAGTACCCTAGGCACATCGTTTTTCCATTTTTTATAGCATAAACACCATTAAACCGATGCGAGCTTCGGATCTTCCAATGTTTCTCTATGGCGCTGAAACCTAAAGATGTCCGAGTTCCGCTCCCCGTGCAACTGATACTCGACTGCCATTGGCTCATCAGCGTTCGAAGGGAGGGGCTTACCGATAGGTCAATTGTGACTCTCGCTTATCACTTGTAGAATTGTCGCCACCTACTGGCGTAACAATATAACGTGCAGAAAGAGCAACTATAAAATACATACTACTAATGCACAGCCTACCTGGAAAGCTTAGCCAACCATTTTAATTCAGTTTTTTATTATAATAATTTAAAGCATAAATTCTAATATGAGGAGACATTAACATTAGCAATACTTTTTGGTGTTTCTTTTGGGATTCTCAAAACACCCATTTATTTGTGTGAATAAATCACAGCACCAAGCACAGAGCTCAAAACAAAAATCAGATTATAATGTGCCATTTTCATCAGCCATTTCATTAGTGTCGGAACGGCAAGTTTGCTTAACTGTTTATGCATACTGTAGATTGTGTTCATTAATCAGATCTGCTAAACTCCCTTGAGCTGTAATGTAAAAAAAATATTTTGTCAGAGGCAGAAAGTCAGCTAGACTTCTGAAGTCTAATTGTAAATTGAATGTTTACATAATCCACTCAGCATTCACCAGGGCCACTGTGGAAATCACAAAAGCCTTTTGATTAGTGCTGTACCTTTTTATTTCTAGGCATTGTTACAATGTCTCATCAAAGACTGTTTGGAATGTTCTTGGAGACTGATGGACAAAAACACATCTCGCTACTGAAGTGTGATGAGGAGCTCATAGAGGGCTTAGTGCAAGAAATAAAACAGTAAACCCATACATAAATCAAGAGAAATCCCAGAATTTCCCCCAAGGAGAAACTTTAAAAAGAACAATGAGATACAAACACTTTAATGCTCCCAGGCCAGAAAAACTGAATAACAGTCTCTCTTTTGTTTAATTATTCATGATGATGTGAGTTTTTTTTTTTTCTTTAATCTTCTGTGCAGACTGCAACTTGGCTCAAGTGGTTTAAATAGAATCTGTTTAGCTGTGAAAAAAAAAACACTCACGTATTAAAGTACGGAAACACTGCAAGTCTCATGGTGGTTTCACCTCAGAACTAAACACGAGTACAGTCTGATTCAACTCAAAACACTACTGTGCTTTATGGCTTTCTATTCCTATGTGATTTTGATATGGCGTCTCATGTAGGGTTCAAAGCCATTAGGTACAGAGTGGCTTATCAGCAGTGGATATAATCAATCCAGTATATATCCAGAGCAATCGCTACTACACATTTGTTGCAGTTCAGGCACAATTGTCTGTTGAACTAACATGGGCTATAAAACAGGACAGGAGAGCTGAGATGTTTCATTTACAAGAAATACACAGCAACATAATAATGCCTAAATAGATAGCAGTGTTATTGTTTACCAGAGTGTCAGTTTTGAATGTTAAACATGCAATTTGCTGCTCCAGTCTCAGGCGGTCTGGGTGAGCATTAGGATGATGGTATATTCAAATTTGTCCTCCCTTGCATCATGGTTTCCTGGGTGAAGAGATGCATTCATTGGAGAATGAAAGGAGAAAAAAAATTAAACAAAAAAGATGAGAAAGAGAAACACAGAGAGACGGGGTGGGTGAGCATTAGGATGATGGTATATTCAAATTGGTCCTCCCTTGCATCATGGTTTCCTGGGAGAAGAGATGCATTCATTGGAGAATGAAAGGAGAAAAAAAATTTAACAAAAAAGATGAGAAAGAGAAACACAGAGAGACGGGGTGGGGGGAGGGACGCGGGTTATGCATGTTGATGAGCGAATGAATGCCACTAATCTGGGCAACAGGCAAAACATTGCATTTCCAGAATAGAGAAGCAGAGTGAATCGGAGTTCATCCACTAGGGATGCACCTTAGTGGTGAAACACACAGCATCTGTGCCTGCGCCTGCCAGCGGCATGAGGGAGACAGAGCGCAGTTGTGATGCACGGCACGTTTACTGTTGGCAGATCCTTCTGGACTCTTGAAGCTTATTAAAGTGGCTTGTAGTACACGATAATCCTTTTGCTAGAAGCCCTACAGAGTAATGTATCAGGCAGATATAAGTCTGGTGAATAAACAAAATGCAGTCTATAGCAAGCATGGAATTGAAACCCGACAGTGTGTGAAGAATAAGAAAATTATTTGCAGTTTGATGAGAGGCAGTTTTGATGCAGACCTTTGCCTTTTATCTGTAAAATATAGTAAAATATATATTCTATTATTCAAAATTTTCCCTTGCCATTAGGAGAAACTCTAAGATGCCATTAAATTAATATATGTTCTTTTTTTAACTTTATTATTATGTGGATCTCTGGAATTCTTATAGTAGCAGTGAATGGTTAAATAATTTTGTATGACCGATAAACGGGGTATTTCACCATGGCAGCATACCAGTGGTTGTTTTCAAATTTAAATTGACATGAAATGGATTGTGATAATTTTTTTCTTCCCTATTATTTGAGTGAAACAGATACTGGAACAAACAACAATGTTGGACTGGAGTTGATTTTGTCCATCAGATCATTGAATTTTCATGATTGGATCATTGTCATTTGATAATGGAGTGCTGCCGTAATGATGTATTTATGTAGGCCAACCCAGAAGTTAGAATCACCCTGGTTTCTGTGACTATTATTCAAAATTTTCCCTTGCCATTAGGAGAAACTCTAAGACGCCATTAAATTAATGTATGTTCTTTTTTTAACTTTATTATTATGTGGATCTCTGGAATTCTTATCGTAGCAGTGAATGGTTAAATAATTTTGTATGACCGATAAACGGGGTATTTCACCATGGCAGCATACCAGTGGTTGTTTTCAAATTTAAATTGACATGAAATGGATTGTGATAATTTTTTTCTTCCCTATTATTTGAGTGAAACAGATACTGGAACAAACAACAATGTTGGACTGGAGTTGATTTTGTCCATCAGATCATTGAATTTTCATGATTGGATCATTGTCATTTGATAATGGAGTGCTGCCGTAATGATGTATTTATGTAGGCCAACCCAGAAGTTAGAATCACCCTGGTTTCTGTGACAAAAACTCAACAGATTTTTTCCATTGGCTTTTGGATTACTGCAGACAATAATCTCTCTGTGATTAACAAAAGTTTATGATTCTTACATGTTTTGTTCATCATGATAATCTTCCCAAATTAACAATACTTTTATGATTTTAAACAAGCTACACTAAGGTCACATGACTTTGATGCCACCATCATTAATCTTCTGACAACTGACAATTGACAACAAGACAAGTAAAAGCTTTTTTAAAAAAGTGGTATCACTGATGTATTTTATGCTAAAGAATAAAATGTGAAAATATAGTGAGGCAAACAGGCTTCAGGAAGATGAAACCCGATGGAAAGCTTCAGGTTTTGGCCTATAAAAATATCTCCAAAATATCCCTGCAGCACTCTGTGATCTCATGTGAGCCACAAGTTGTTGTTTATGTTAAAAGATTATGAGTAACATGAATAAAAAACACTGGTATATTCCAGATTTTTTCCATTGGCTTTTGGATTACTGCAGAAAATAATCTCTGTGATTAACAAAAGTTTATGATTCTTACATGTTTTGTTCATCATGATAATCTTCCCAAATTAACAATACTTTTATGATTTTAAACAAGCTACACTAAGGTCACATGACTTTGATGCCACCATCATTAATCTTCTGACAACTGACAATTGACAACAAGACAAGTAAAAGCTTTTTTAAAAAAGTGGTATCACTGATGTATTTTATGCTAAAGAATAAAATGTGAAAATATAGTGAGGCAAACAGGCTTCAGGAAGATGAAACCCGATGGAAAGCTTCAGGTTTTGGCCTATAAAAATATCTCCAAAATATCCCTGCAGCACTCTGTGATCTCATGTGAGCCACAAGTTGTTGTTTATGTTAAAAGATTATGAGTAACATGAATAAAAAAACACTGGTATATTCCATAAAAAATAAGACTGTCAGATTTTATTTCATTAATGCAAGCTTAGACAATGGACTTTTTTTTACTGAGCTTTATGCTAATCTAACGTACACTTATCTTATTCTAATCTAAAGTAAAAAAAAATAAAAAATACAATAATTTCATGTAGCCTATTTATTTTTTGGGTAAGTATGCAGTCCAGTGAAAAGAAGGATGATGTGCAGTCAGCAGGTCATTATCACTTTACATATCAAATTTAAATCAATTTTATGGTTAAAATACGTAAACACTGACGATAAAAATATATTTTTGCAGTTCGCATTTCATTGAAGAAATGGCGGGAAAACATCCAACCCGTGACGTTGTCAGTAATCATCAGAGGACGTCGCGTGAGCGCTCACCGCGCCGACATTGAAATACTATTCAGGTAAAGCGGCCTCATTAAGGCTTGTTTAAAGCACTATTTTGTTCTTTGTCCCATGTAAATCGCACAACAGCTTCTAACAAGGTGAGTTTGCAAATATAATCGACTTTATTAATTAATTCACACATTAAACAAGCCACTTGTTTGCACGCTAAAACATTAACGTTAAGTTACATGACCAAACACACTAGATTTCTGTTTAACACATGCAGCCTACATGAGTTATTCACCTTAAATATGAATTAATATCCGCGTATATAGTCTACCGTGTCTTCTCTGTTGATTTAAATTCGGAAATTCGTGTCTGGTATTTTTCACGGCCACATGAATGAATCAAAAGGCGTTTCTGTGAGCACATAGGGAGACCCCTGTGAACAGCTGTTGGTGGTGGTGGTGACACGGCTGTGGGACACTCAAAACCTAACTTGGTGAGCTTACTACTTAGACAGTTTTCTGGAGAACAAAGCCGACGTTTCGTTCACAGAACATCGGAAATCATTTCTTTAGGGCCTGTGTTTTCAAATGCATTAGCTTTCCACACCTGACATGCCGGTGTTTGTGGAAGACCCCGCTCTCTTCTCCAAAGAGAGGCTAGAGTCGGAGCTCATAGCGCATAATGTGGATCTACCTCCACCGGAGAGCAAGAAACACGCTTATGTGGAGCTTTATCTCAAACATGAGAGGACAAACAGCACAGATTTCTCTAGCGATGAAGAGGAGGGTCATCTCACTGGCAGCGTGAGTTAAAGAAAGACGCCGCTTTACCAGCTGTAGAGGTCACGTTATTAAACTTCATTCCTGGAGACTGTCTTTCTGCGATTGACAAGGTTTTTCACATCTTGCAGACTGAATTTGAAGGATTCCCCAAAAAATCTTTCCATATCCGCACTTGTCTGTCCAACAGTTTGACACAAGGTGGCTTGATTGAAATAGATTTGATTTGTGCTGTGAATATTCATACCCATATGTTCTTTGCTTTCAAGCTGTTGAGAGGTTTGTAGGTCATTGCCTGTCGGCTCCCAACTGCAGTGAAATACAGATAAAGCATGCATGCTTCTCAAAACATCAAAGACTGTTCTGTCAAAATGGGGAATTATTATTTTTTTCCTTGAGAGTGAAACATGATTCCTTAGAGTTGTAGAATAAAGCTCCAGCTGTCTCACACACACTCGCTGGCAGTGCTTAGCACCACTGCAGGTGTGTGTGTGTGGGTCAGGGGGGCCCTCAATGGGTGCTGGGGAATCTGGGTCAGAGCCATCTTAGACTTGGGTGTCGAATTCTCAGTTTATGATTAGACGTGTTTAATGACCAAAAGTGATAACCAAAGTGGTGTTGCCCTAGAAAGTAGCAGGTCTTTGCCAGATTCATGAGTTGGCCATTTTATATTTTGCATTAAAGCTAGTACTTTTGAATCGGTCTGTTACTGGTGCAAATTTACCGTAGTTAGTTATAAGTGAATGTTAGGAACTTTTTGAAGGGTGAGCAATTGTAGAAAACCCAGCACTCGGTGCATTTAAGATTTGAGAAGATTTATCACAACATGCATATTGTTTAAATTGATTATCATTTTGTGGATTGACAGTGCATGTACACAATGATTGCTATAGGAAATGAAATCCAAGCTGTTTGTGACTATATCTAGTATTGATAACTAAACCTGTTAATATGATTTCCATTAATTTAAATATAAATATTAGATGAAAACTTGAGCTTAAATGAAAATAATGTTGCATTGGCAACTAACTGAAATAAATCGTTTAAGCACTAAAATCACACACGCACAAAAAAAACTAAAACTGGAATAAAAATAAATTGTATAAACTATAAAATTACTAAGACTTATAAATGAAAATGTAAACTGAAAATATAAAAATCGAAATATGAAAAAATACTATACTAGTGTATAAACAATACTAAAAATAACATTCTTTTATATGCTGTGTATGTGCATATATATTATCCCATACATATCTAATTTGTTTTTAAGTTTCTGATTTATGTGACTCAGTTATGCGTCAGTGTATGTAAATGTTTGGTTTAACTTGGCTAACAGTCGGCTTATTTAGGCTCATTAGCTGAAAGTAGCAGTCTAGTTCATTCCAAACTGCTGGAAAAATGATGGATAATATTGGTGGCTCAAGGCAAGATCAGTGAAGTCTATTAGCAAATGAGACTATTAGGTTGTCTGCAATTTGTTTTATAGTTGGAGTGGTCTGCCGCCTGTAAGTTTGAGGAACAAAGTGCTAAAGGGATTTTTGACTAAATGTTACAATGAAATGGCTCAGATAAATGCCGTCTGTTCTGAGCCATCATCACTGCTGTGCATTTTACATAATGCACACCTCAAATATTTGTCCAGCATCATTCTTTTTCATTTTTGTTCAGTTGTTCACTTTTTTTCAGTTTGTCACGAATGTGTTGACTTTCCAATTCCATCTGGACTCACACTTTATTTAATCACTATCTTTTTATTTTGTGCAAAGCATTTTTGCTCAATTCTGCTAAAAAGTGAAGAAGTTTCTTCAGCCTGAGGTTGGTTGGGAAACTGCAACAGCAGCTAATATTGGATGTGACCCCTTTTCAGAACGTGTCGGTGCAAGATGCAAAGGAGAGAAAGCCTCAAAACAAGAGTCTGTTGAGGATTGCGTGAGCCGAGGTTCACCCTTTGGCAAGCTAGTGTCAGCGTATGTTTATTAGATTATGCTAAAATGTGCTGATTCCTCGCTCCACCATGATGAATCGCTGTAATTTCACTGCCTTGACAGGATTTTTTTTATTAAATAGTTTGTTGTGTGTGTATTTCACTGTACAGGCCGAGAAGGAAGAGGCAGCAAAAATGGTAGACCTGGGCTTACTGACTGATGATCAGCTAAAAGCCAAACTGCTCCAGTATGGAGTCAAAGCTGGACCCATTGTAGGTTAGTCTTTTTGAGTCACAGTCCTTTCCTTTCAAAACTGAAAATGCAATAAATTCAGCGTGTTCTTATGGTGTCTGTGTGTATGTTTTGAGCAGCTTCCACTAGAGCTTTATATGAAAAGAAGCTGAAAAGGCTGCTGGATTCTTCAGCACAGGCATCACAGCACAGGGTCAATGGCATAAGGGATGCAGGCCTCTACTCGGACAATGAGGAAGAGGACTCCGGTAAGGAGCAGCATTGACTCTTGAATAGTCTTTGGGTTGCCTGAATGACTGAGCCATTAATAACAAAACCATGAATGATTAGGCTTGTTTGGGTTCACCTGACCCCAATTAGAGGTGTTTACAACCTCATATAGGATGTGCACAAAATGCTGTTTGCATGTTAACTAGGGATGCACCGATACCACTTTTTTTCAGAACGAGACCGATACTTTCATTTTTGGTACTTGCCGATACCGATACCTGTATTTTCACAGCATTTGTCATTTTTTACAAATATTGGGTACAGAGACAAAATAATAATGATAAGAAGAAGAAGAATCATGTTAGTTGGCTTCATTTAGCAAACAGATATTTCCACACTTAATTATACCTGTTAAAATGTATTGTATAAGCTTTGGTTACTTTCACTGTTCATTTTAATGACGCATTAGAGCTGCTCCATTGCAGCAGCTCAATACTGTAATCATAAAACATTTTCTTAAAATAATGCAGGGAACCACATTATATGAGTACGCGCGTACTATTTTGGTGATGTAATTTGCGTCACGCGCACTGTATGCGGACCCTCGCATATGAATAAAACCCATAATTCTAAAGCAAGCTAAACACGTTTGCATTGGTGCAGAATGAGAGAGACACTTATAGCCTAGCGCATGTCACACAGTCTGCTAGTTTCACTTTTGTTTTAATCGTGTATGCTTGACGTTTAAAATAAATGTTGTTTATAGTGAATGCCCCTATAATTTTTGTTTGTTTTATATATTCAAATGTATGCGCTATTACCGTCAAATAACTTTAGAAACTTGTGCACTTTTGCTTGCTTGCTTTTGACACATCCGACAGAACTACAAACTTTCCAGTGATGTCTGTGAGATATTCACTCGACAAGCTCGCACATCTGTGCCGCCGCGCGCTCAATCCACTCAGCGTACTCTGCTTATCAGCTCGCGCACATCCGCTATACAGGCATGAATATTGAATGTTTAACATTATATTTATTACTTGCATGTACTTCATAGACATCCTTAATCTCTAATAACTCCATTCTACTCTCTGTTGTTCTGTTGTCAGTGTTTCTTTTTCTGGACACAGCTCTGTTCACAAGCTGTGTAGTATCGGCTTTTGGTATCGGGGCATTTTTACGAGTACGAGTACAGGAGCGCAGTATCGGTGCATCCGTAATGTTAACTAAAGAAGTGGCTCTAAAATGATCTAAACTAACTTCTGAAGACTGGATGTCTTGTGGCCCATCACTAAGTTATAGTCATTTTATTGGCTATTTCATATAAAGGCTGTGTGTCTATTACTGTTGTTGCTGGTTATACATGTTTTACATGTTTATTTAGAGTCAGAGCAGCTTCGGTCTGAAACGATGGCCCGGACAGAGACCAGCAAAACAGCAAGCAAAGTAAGTGGCTTTACATGCACCTCAATCCATCCTTTGTTCCCCCCTGAGACTTAAACATGATTCATCCATTATCTCCACTGCCTGTTCATGTTCTGCTATGAGTGTATTAGGGATGTAACGGTATGAAAATTTCATATCACGGTTATAGTGACCAAAGTTATCACGGTTATCAATATTATCTGATTTCGAGTTTTTTGATTGATTTCAAGATCAAAGTTGGGGTTGATTTCGAGTTCACATACAAACATAAATAGAATAGGCTAGTGTATGT
Source organism: Sinocyclocheilus rhinocerous (assembly GCF_001515625.1). Lineage (NCBI taxonomy): Eukaryota > Metazoa > Chordata > Actinopteri > Cypriniformes > Cyprinidae > Sinocyclocheilus > Sinocyclocheilus rhinocerous. The sequence goes on from NW_015628351.1 coordinate 4,795,681, forward strand.
TGGTCATTAACATGAGCAGAAGTTGTTGCTTGAATCTTTCTGTGTAGGTCAACAACCAGCTGTCTGTCAGTTTGGTTGTGTAACGTCATAAATTATGTATGAGACGGACACTTTTGATGTATCATAGAAGCACTTGATGGTAACTCAAGCTGATTTGTTGGCATGATGAGTTTAAAGCTGAAGTGTGTAATTTCAGTGCCTCTAGCATCCCAAAATGCTGTGATAAATAATGACAAACAAGATAATCCTGCCCTAAAGAGCCAATGCTGCTATGTTGGCCTGCTCAGGATACATCAAGGTTCCTAATCTTAAATTCCGTTCTATAAAATATGAGGTTATAAGTCTTAAAATGGCATGAAATTAAAAATCAAAATATCTATTTTATAAATACATGTTCATAAATACATTTTGGTGACTGTGTGTATTAACACAAACCATTTTCAGTACATATTGAATAATACATGTCTTGAGTATTTTACATTTGCAGTTACCCTGTTTTGCTGATTAGCAGTGTGAAGTCCTCATTAAATGTGTGCCGCAGCCTGTTTAATTAAGCAAAAGATTCTAACATTTGAGAGAGTTTCTTAATTATTTGTTTTGAGGTTATGTCAGTTTGTTCTGAAAGGACAGTATTTTTGTTATTTGTGCAGATCTCAAAAGGGTCTTCAAAAAAGCCTTAATTTTGATTTGACAAATCCTGCAGATAGCCTTTAATCAAACTGAGCAGTTGGTGCTGTGCATCTATAGCCACCTAAGTAGAAAAGGCATATATTGGTATTTTTGTCATTATTCTTAAGAAAGTAGCTTTAGCTAAATAAATGTCAATTTTGAGCCATTTTCCTTCGATTTCCTCTTTGCAGCTATTTTGTATGGGCTTTATTCAATTTCTGCAACTTGCATCTAACCTAATTGCACCCACACACCAAAGAGAGGCAAGCTCTACAAACAGAACAATGTTTAGCACTGCAGAGCCTCATTGTTTCAACCTACAAGAAGTTGTTTCTGCTTATTAAGCTGGGCAGGGAAAAAAACATAAAAATTGATGTTGCAGTTTAATGTCTCAATATGTTTTTCAGTAGTGTGAACAATGGTACCACTCTGTGGTTAAAATTGGTATGGCATTAAATTGCAATATATGTCATACTGCAATTTTTACATCCACAGACAGGGACCTTCAGTCAGAGCAGAGATTTTTACCCACGCTGCTTTGTGCCCTCAGCTGGATTCATAAATGTACAGTATGAACATTTCCATTTTGGCACAGATGGCACAGGGATGCTTTTCTGCAGGGGATAAGGGGGTCGACAGCACTGTAATTTTGTTTCTTCCACAGATTGTTTTGTGCTGTGAACAATTTTGCACCTTTTTTTTTTTTTTTGCACTTATTGGTTTTTAGAAAACATTGGATTCCATTGCACTGAAGAATTGTGGGCTTTTGGTGCGGCAACTGATTGACTGTTCGAGATGTCAATGCTTTTCAGTTCTGCTTATTCAGTTTAGTTCACTTGCAGGGAAAGATTCAGCACAAGTCTTCAAACGCCACCCAGAATGGGTCTTTGAGTCAAAGCGGGTCCCCGTACAGATCCTTCAGCATCACTCAGATGGTGGAACAGGGGAGTGTGTGTGTGTGTGTGTGTTTAAACTGAGAATCTCAATTTTGGGATGATTGTCAGTGGTTTTGTTTTGGTCTGTAAGTTATGTGAGTCTTGGGGGTTTATTTTTGCTGTGGGATTGTATTTTTGTCAACAGATTGAGACCAGATTCAGTCCTCAGTCAAAACAAACAGAGATTGAGAGGCGATCTGGTCAGAGAAGCGAGCAGATGGTGGACAGCAGGGCCCTGCGGGTTTGTGGCTACAGATATGTTTGCTTTAACAGCATCACTCAACAAATCTAACAAAAGATCTGGTTTTCTCATCAGGACTTCATGAGACTGGATAAAGACACCATGACTGGCAGATCTCTTTGTTTAACGTCTCCATCATTCCATCAGAAACAAACTGTCACAGTAACTGCTTTTTCCCCCCTCAGCCTTCCTCTTCTCTCCTCAGGGTCTGCCTCTTCGTTTATCCTCACTCTTTCAGTGGATGTTTAATTCAGAAGACATGCTTCATTGCCAGACATCTAATGGGCTTTCACACTCCCTCTGTCCTTTGGGAAATGCTTCTGAGTTCTCTTTAGTTTCTTCCTTTTCTCCCTTTATTGCACTGGCTTTCCAGATGTGAGAGCTCTACCCCCTGTGAAATGTACAAAGGAAAAAGCCAGGAAAATGCATCTTTTTAATTTTAGAGAGATGGTATTTTTTTTTTATTCCTCTCTTATTTTAGGTAAAAAGGTAGTGTAAAGTTTAACCACAGCGTTGATGTTTGGTAGATCAGACCGAGAAAAGAGCTTATAAGTTCTATCAAAGGCCTGGCATTCTTGTTTCTGACTCATGTTTCTTAGATGTTAATGCTGCGCACATGAATGCAGATCACATGATGCTTAAGCCCTGTACGGCTGAGCTGCACTGTTACACTCTTCATCTTGTACCATATTTCAATCCAGAAGCATTAGGAAAAAGTTACTGAAATGTAGGGTTGGGTATCGTTTGAATTTGATCTATTCCGATTCTTATCGATTCCTAGTTTCGATTCCAATAAGATAAAAAATCCAATATAAAAAAAATTAAGTCAAACATGTATTCTGTCTTTTTACAAAGCATTCTGTTGCAGCTGAATAACACGAGCAAAAATCAGCAGCCTACAGAACACTGCAAGAGGAATTTTGCCTATGCTTTTAAAAAAAAATACCACAGCAAAAACAACTAGATTAATATAAATTTCAAATATTAAAGTGTTAAAGACAAGTAAACAGTCAGTAATAAGATAGGAACAAACAAATCAATTAGCAATATCATAAATAAATACAACTGAACAAAATTTCAGGTACAGAAACTGTAATTAAAAGTTTAAAAACACTGCATAGTTTTCTTTTCATAAATAAAACAGATTAATCAATTAAAGTTATTAAATATATTCAGTCAAGATCAGTGAACGATTTTCTTTTGTTCTTTGATTAACATTAATGACAGGCAGCACGTTTATTAGGTTGCTGTCTCTTTTAACACCGAACGCACGCAGATCTAAAAATACTGTACATGTGTGTTTTCTTTCTCATCTGTTTACGTTCACGTAAGACAAAAACGGCTGTGTTTATGATGATATACTGACGTAGTTTTCTGCATATTGGTCGACAAATATGAAAGAAGTCAGTTTCGGCCCGGAACAACCTTTTCTACAGTGGAAATACACGGAACGGTTCGAGAACGGACACAAACCGGGAACCCGTACCGCGACCTCTATTCTCTGTGCTCGCGCTTGCGCTTCATGTGCGCTGCACGCAAACAGAGCGCAAGTTCTTTCCGTTCCTGCACTTAAATCGCATGCACTTAAATATTTTTTAATCACATTAAAATGCGAACGCAGGAATCGTTAAGCAGAATCGAAATGCACGCGTCTTATCGAATACCCGGTTCTTG
>NW_015628351.1:4799436-4832861 GCF_001515625.1 Sinocyclocheilus rhinocerous
GGTGGTTGCTAGGGTGTTTCTAGGGTACCTGGGGTAGTTGCTAAGGTATTGCTATGTGGTTGCTAGGGTACTTGGGGTGGGTGCTAGGCTGTTGCTCTGCAGTTGCTAAGGTACCCGGGCTGGTTGCTAGGGTGCTGCTATGCGGTTGCTAGGGTATTTATGGTGGTTGCTAAAAGGTTGCTATGCAGTTGCTAGGGTATTCTTAGTGGATGCTAGGCGGTTGCTAGGCTACCTGGGTTGGTTGCTAAGGTGTTGCCATGCGGATGCTAGGGTAATCAGTGGTTGCTAGGGTGTTGCTAAGCTACCTGGGGTGGTTGCTAGGTGTTACTATGCGGTTGCTAGGGTAGCTGGGGTGTTGCTAAGGTGTTGCTAGGTGGTTGCTAGGCTACCTGTGGTGGTTGCTAGGGTGTTGCTATGCAGTTGCTAAGGTACCCAGGGCCGTTACTAGGGTGTTGCTATGTGGTTGCTAAGGTACTTTGGGTGGTTGCTATGATGCTACTATGGGGTTGCTATGGTACCCAGGCTGTTGCTATGGTGTTGCTATGTGGTTGCTACTGAACTCAAGGTGGTAACCAGTGGTTGCTAGGGTGTTTCTAAGCTACCTGGGGTGGTTGCTAGGGTGTTGCTATGCAGTTGCTAAGGTACCCAGGGCCATTGCTAGGGTGTTACTATGCGGTTGCTAAGGTACTCGGTGGTTGCTAGGTGTTACTATGCGGTTGCTAGGGTACCTGGGTTGGTTGCTACGGTGTTGCTATGTGGTTGTTATAGTACCCGTGGTGGTTGCTAAGGTGTTGCTATGCAGTTGCTAAGGTACCCAGGGCCATTGCTAGGGTGTTACTATGCGGTTGCTAGGGCACGCAGAGTGGTTGCTAGGGTGTTGCTATGCAGTTGCTAGGGTACCCAGGGCCGTTGCTAGGCTGTTGCTATGCGGTTGCTAGGGCACGCAGAGTGGTTGCTAGGGTGTTGCAAGGCTACCTGGGGTGGTTGCTAAGGTACCCAGAGTGGTTGCTAAGGTGTTGCTAGGTGGTTGCTATGGTACCCGGGGGGGTTGCTAAGGTGTTGCTAGGTGGTTGCTAGGGTACCTGGGTTGGTTGCTACGGTGTTGATATGTGGTTGCTATAGTACCCGTGGTGGTTGCTAAGGTGTTGCTATGCAGTTGCTAAGGTACCCAGGGCCATGATTAGTAAGTTACTAGCATGATTAGCATGTTACTAGCATGGTGTTAGCATTTTGTTAGCTTGATTAGCAAGTTACTAGCATATTTATAGCATGATTAGCAAGTTACTAGAACTTTGTTAGCATGTTTCTATGCTAATCCAGCTAAAACCAGTTGATTCAGTAAAAAAAAACAGCTGAAAACTAGCCTGACCTGCTAAAACCAGTCTGAAGGTCTGGGCCGAGTTTGGTGGTTGTAGCTTTAAAGGTCTAGGAGGAGATGCACTTTAAAATTTGGTCTCAGAAGAAGAAGAGGTAGTTTAAATAGGATTTCAGTAAGTTGGCGTTTTCAAGCCAACTTAATATAAATATATAAATGTCTATAGGCCTGCATGTAAATATTTTCAAAATATATACTGTATGTGTGTGTGTGTGTGTATATATATATATATATATATATACCGTACACACACACATATTATGTATATAATAATAATAGTAGTAATTTTTTATTTTTTTTTGTTAGAGTCTGAGGAAATGTACTTTATGCTGGGTACACACTAAAAGATTTTTAAAATCTTATAGGATCTTCAAAATGTGAGAGACCACAAACATGAGGACAAAAAATCCTAGATTTAACCGTTTTGCTCCTATAGTGTGTGGTGTGCCGCGATGTTCCCCCCACACATCAGGATTTATGATCGTAAATATTCATGTTGAATATTTACGCTTCGCGATCGGGGCGCCTCCGACGTTCTTCCGAGCAGATTCAGTCACTCTTAACACACCTCACACCACAGGAAAATCTGATAAGATAATCTTTAGAACCACCAAGATAATCGGGACATTACAGGATTGTCGGAAGGGGAGAAATCGGCCCAAAATCAAGCCGATTATCTTGTGGTGTGTACCCAGCATAAATCTGAGAATTCACAATAACGGGCAGATGTGATGTGGATGTATACACTTTGTTTTGCACGACAGCTCATGTTGGCTAATGCTTTTTTGCAGTCAGTTTGTTACGAACCAGTAGGAGTGTTCTTTCAGAGTGTTCAGTATGGCTGCTAGTGACTGAATTAATTCAGTCATAAAAGATAATATTTTTTCCAGTATACACTAGCATTCAAAAGTCTTATTCAGCAAGAATTCACTGAAATGATCAGAAGTGACAGTAAAAACACTCTTAACACACCTCACACCACAGGAAAATCTCATAAGATAATCTTTAGAACCACCAAGATAATCGGCACATTACCTAGGATTGACGGAAGGGGAGAAATCGGCCCAAAGTCAGCCCGATTATCTTGTGGTGTGTACCCAGCATTATTGTCATGAAAATATAATTCTAAAGGAACATTAGTATACATCATTCAAATGTTTAGGGTCAGGAAGACTTTGTTTTTGAAAGAAATGAACTTTTATTCAAGATGCATTAAATTGATTAAAAGTGACAGTAAAGACATTTACAGAAGATTTCTTTTTAAAATAAAAGCTGTTAATTTGAACTTTTTACTAATCAAAAAATTCTAAAAAAAACAAAGTATCATGGTTTCGATATTGATGTTTCTTGAGCAGCGAATCAGCGTGTTAGTATGATTTCTGAAGGACCATGTGACACTCAACTTAAAATTTAGCTTCACTCTTGCACTGTGATTTGTGTTTTCCACATGACTTTCAAATCAGCTTTTTCATGAGTCTGGGCTGGTATTTCTCTATACTTTTTCACTCCATCCTCCCTCGTATTTTGTTTTTTTGTGATGTCTGTTCATTCTCTTCCTCTTTCATTTGTAGACCACACATTTAAAGTATGTTTTCTTATTCAGTCTGTTTTGTGTGGTTTCTTCTGGCCATTAGAAACCTGTGACGGATGTTCTTTCAGAGATGTTTCCTGACACTGCCAAAACTCCCACTGGAATCTAGTGAGTACCATCTGTGATACTTTTCTCATAACTAAATACTACCATTGTTCACAAACTATGGACTCTCATGCCTATATTTCAATTCACCATTGTAAATTAGTTCTAAGGTCTTTTTGTTCTGCCTGCAGTGCTACAAAGAGACGGCCTATAAAGGGAGCTGCGGGCCGCCCTGTGCAATTTAAATACCCTGAAATGCCGCTACTGAGTCCCACGACACTGGAGAGGCAGGAGATTCAGCAGCGTCTGGTGCCTCTGTGGGTTCAGATCGTGGTCTTCCTCCTGGTGGTCTGCCTGCTGTACCTCATCTACGCATCCATGGAGGAGCCGCTATCCAATCCTTTCACTGCTCTGCTTGAAGGTCTGCAAGAAGCTGCTCTCATATACACCTCAGAGGACCAATCCACCACTGACGCTACAGCTTAGGTGTGCAACACGGATGCCAAAGAAGGTTCATTCAATACCTCAGGTTTAGTCAGCCAAGTGTCCTTCAGACGATTATCTTTTTAAACTGGTATCAGAGGAAACTGTGTGATTGGACTGAATGAAACGCAAAGAGAGCTACATCAGAACACCTGCATTCACTTGCTTTCAAAGACCATATAGGATGTTAAACTTGAGTTGATGAGATATGTAGTTGGCTAATCCTGTGCATGGTGTTTTCTCTGATTGATCTTTTACCATAGATGTGTATTTTATACAGTTTATTTGAGATTTGAACTCCCACAGAAACAATCACATTCTTCTCTTACAGTCTTTTACAGCTGGACTAATGAGTCGTGATATCTTGCGGTTTTTAATGTGTACCTTTTGTTTGTTTTATTTAAAGTAAATAAATTTGTTCTCCTAAGGTTGTTCTGTGTTTTAATAAAGATACACCTATCTAAATTAATTTATATTAACACCAAGAGGGTCTCTAGATGCCAAATTTGTGTAAATAGGGCCCATTGTCCTTCAATTCAGAGCCCAAAAATGGGGAAATTATTGCATTAGCTTATTAATAGCTGTACTGTGTGAACCTTTAAAAAGATTCAATATCAGAAAACATTTAATTTGAACAGTTTCATTTGAATTACAGCTGATTTTTCACTATGAAATATGACCTTACAAATATGTGGTGTAATGCAGCTCAATCTTCTGCAGATTACTTCAAATTGTTCATTTATTCAATATCTAATGATTGATAATATTGTTAAATATCTCTGTTGCTGGTTATTCAAACCCCAGCAGGTGGTTAAAAAAAAAAACATCTAAACTGCTTTTTACATTTGTAATTGGCTCCACACCAGCCCAGGCCTCTTATGTTGCATGACCAGTTGTCAATAAGGCAATAAAAAATGTGAACTCTGATCATGCAGACGACTGTCATTCGTCCTGAATTTCTGAAAGATGAAGACCAAAATCACTAAGAAGACAATTTTGAAGTTTTTTGGAATACTGCTGTTAATCCTTGTACTTTCAGTTTTAATTTTATTTGCTGTTGTGATCGGTAGGACATTTACATTTAAAGTGAACACAGAACTTGGACAATGGGAAAATGCAACAACAATTTATCCCACTTTAAGTCCAGAACAGAAAAAGCAGCTGCTGGGAAATTTGAAAGGTAAGAAAAGCCTAATTATATCAAAATTATACTTGTTTAGAAATTTAAATGCTTCATAAATTGGATGGAGAAAGTAATAATAAATAGGTAAAGAATTGGAATTTGGTTATTTTCAGACAATGCAAAATTAAAATATTAAATTAAATGCCCTGATTACCGTAACTTCTTTGGGTCGATATTCAGATTATAAGAAATTGGAGTAAAACAGCTTGCATGCTGTATTAACCCTGTACAGCCTGGTTTTTTTATTGATGGGGGCGAAACGTATAATGCAATGCAATACAACGATAATTGAGGGATCAAATAAATGTTCCTTAAAACACTGAACTATCTGATACATTTTAACATGATTTTTCTAAAATATATAGAGATAGAGAGATTATCAAGTAAACCTAAGTTGTGTCAGTACAGCGAGTGTTCATCTTGAAATATTACTAACATTTTAAAAGTTATTTTTTGTTTATGATTTTTTAATACATAAATCAGCATGACCTAAAGGTGGACATTTTTACAATTATTCCAAAAGGGCTTTTACTTGCTAATAAAGTATAAACTACAGCATATAGCAAATTGTAAACAAATTTTTCAGCAAAGTTTTGTTGCTGATATGTTGATAATGTTTAGCCCTTAGAAGTTTGTGTATGAAATATGATACAGTAGGCTAAGTTAAGCGCTTTTGTTTTTTGAAAATTATTGTGATTTTGTCTGAATAAAATAAATGAGAGTTCAGGGCCTAAAAACCTCATGAAAATCTCATTTCAGAATAAAGGCTTAATCAGAATATTGACCTTAATCAGAAAATTATGTACATATAAACATGGTCAGATTTTCTTGTTTTATTTCTTTTATTCTTTTTTTTATTTGATCTCCCACAGTTGCAGTTCAGATTCCCACAGTGTCATTTTCAGAGTCAGAACAGAACACAACTGCCCTGCAAGAGTTTGACCAGCTACTGAGAAGGGGTGAGAAAGTGATGATTTAAGGATTATTTTTGCATGCTTTATTTGTAAAATATAGTGTCATTAAAGATTAATGAAGGTTAATAATGAATTGTTCCTTTCTCAGTCTTCCCAAAGATCTTCTCATCCAGTCTGGTCCAGCATGAGATGGTGGGAAACTACAGCCACCTGTTGACGGTACCAGGAAGCGAGCCTGATCTGGAGCCGTACATGCTGCTGGCACACATTGATGTAGTGCCGGCCGATGAGGCGGATGGGTGGGATACTCCTCCTTTCTCTGCTCAAGAGCTCAATGGCTTCATTTATGGACGAGGAACTATCGACAATAAACAGTCTGTGATGGTACAGTGAATCAGCACTGCATACTTTTTCACATCTGCTCAGTCCAACCTGATGCTAACTGTCACGATGTGTGTTCTGAAGGGGATCCTTCAGGCATTGGAATACCTGCTGGAACGAGGTTACACTCCTCGGAGAAGCTTCTACATTGGCTTGGGTCATGATGAGGAGGTCCGTCTCAGTTCTAATCATAGTTTATCTGCTAAAATCTCAGCAGAAAGCTTGTGTTAATGCAGCTGTTCATTTGGTTTTCTCAGATCAGTGGCCCACAAGGTGCTGTGAATATCGTGAAGCTCCTGAAGAGTCGTGGGGTGAAGCTTCTGTATGTTTTAGATGAAGGTCTCACGATCATGGATGGTGTGGTAGATGGCCTGATCGGACCTGGTGCCCTGTGAGACCTCCGTTTTACTGAATTAATATGAACATTTAGATATTGAACTCGTGTGTGATTTACGTCTTGTGTGGTTTTGTAGAATTGGTGTGAGTGAGAAAGGTCAGGCCACAGTAAAGCTGAGTGTCAGCACTCCTCCAGGACATTCATCCATGCCTCCCAGAGAAAGCAGCATTGGAATCTTGGCTTCAGCAGTTACAAGGCAAGAAAAAAATAGTTACTGTAATATGAAAACTGTGAACATGATCTTAATTTAAATATTTTTTGCACCTCTAATGGGTCCGTTCACAGTTGATATGGTCTTGCATTTACAAAAAGCAAGACAGAATGGAATAAACCCAATGCAAAAGCCAGAATCAATGTCCATCTGGCACATTTATGTAAAAAATAAAATCTTACTCTTAAAATTGTATTACACTGTATTCTAGCATGTTATAAAGTAAAATACCATGAATCTTCTTTGCATTTATTTTGTCATTCTACTTATTTAGTTACATTGTGTGATTTTTTTTTTATAATTAAAATGAATATTCTTATCATTCTGATTGAATTTCATATTCATAAATGCAAATTTACTATTAAAAACATATGGTCTCATTAAATGAAGCCAGGCTCTCCACTCTAAATAAACAAGCTAATTTTACTAAAGAAATATTAAACTTTTAAGAAATATTTGTGAGCTTTGTAAAGTATGTATTTGAATTTGTTTTATACATTTGATATATTATTCATTCTGCCTTGCATTTTTCTTTTCCTTTGTATCTGATTTTGAAGTAATTTTATGCCCATTTTTGTATAATGTTTAATTTTTCTAAATGTATTATGTTGATGTTTACTGATAAGAAATCAAATAAATATTTTGAACAAATGCATAAATTAATGAATACATAAATCTTACATAAAGTAATTATGTAAGTAATTCGTTGTGTTTTGGCTCAAAATTACCCAGGTTGGAGAAGAACCGGATGCCCAATCTTTTTGGTCATGGTCCAGAGCGTGCCACATTTGAGCATCTGGCACATAAGGTAATAAAACAAACATGATATAAAATGCTTATGACACTCCTACAAATAATACATTGTTTTATTTATACTTTCTCTTTTGCCTTCTAGTTTGGCTGGCCATACAGAATGGTCATGTCTAATCTGTGGCTCTTCTCTTCGCTGCTCAGCGGGTAGGCCATGTTTTTTCTCACTACAGTAACTAATGAGTACATGCTTTGATCCGTGGTACTTTCAAATCACATGTGCAGTGTTTTGGAAGGACAGCCTGACACAAATGCATTTGTGAGGACAACAACTGCCGTCACAATGTTTAACTCTGGTGTTAAGGTGGGCTGCCATTCACATCATTTACTTTCTGTTTATACATATATTCACATAAAATTACTCTAAGCATTAATGGAGATCCAACTGTTCCCCCCTGCCTGCCTCTCTCTGACAGATTAATGTAATGCCAGCATATGCTGAGGCCTTTGTCAATTTCCGCATTCACTCTTCCCAGACACTGCAAGAGGTGAGAGGTCAGCACTAGCACATTTAATTAGTTCATACATTTAAAAAGATTTGCTTTACCTAAAGAAAATACCAGTGCTTGGAAGACAACAAAGGAAGTTTGAGCGCAACCCTTAGTTAAACCTACCGTTACAGAAATATACTGATAACATCTATTTTATGGTCTTATGAAGCCAGGCTCTCCACTCTCTGAATAATAAAAACTATTAAGAGTTATTAAAGAAATCTTACATTTTAAGAAAAATGTGTGATTATAAAATATTTATTTAAATTATCTACGTTATGTATTTTACTTGGTTTTATGCTTCTAGTTTTATGTATTGTTTTTAATTTTTTTTGCCATTTTTTGACTTATTGAGGATAGGACAGTTTAGAATTGACAGGAAGTGAAGTGGGGGAGAGAGGTCTTGTATTATTAATTTTCTTTTTCTTTCTTTATCATTTTTGTTTAATGTTTTAAGTAGTTTTATACCCATCTCTTTTTATATAATGTTGATTTCAAATTGTATAATGTTGATCTTTACTGATAAATAAATAAATAGAAAAAGAATAGAAATAGTTATTGAAAAGTCAAGAGCACCAGTCAGAATTAATTAGGCAAATATTATGTTGATAGGATGTTGCTGTTGGTTACTTTTAATATATTCAATGTGAGTGGCAGATTTTCAAACTTTAATAAAAGTCTTACATTTTACCAAAGCAAAAAGTTCATTGATTGATTTCCTATTTCCTTTCTAGGTTCTAAAGCTGATTGAATCCACCATATCTGATGAGCGTGTGAAGGTAGAGTTTGTCAGTGGATTCGACCCGCTGCCCATCAGCTCGTATGATGAGGATACATTCGGGTACCAGATCATAAAGAAAACAGTGCATGACATTTTTCCTGAGGTCACTGTATCTCCTGGTAAGGCTTTCAGCATTGTGCCGTTAAATACTGCATGTTTGCTCTCTCTAGTAAGAGCTCAAGGGGTTTAAGTGGCCCTTATATACATCATTGACCCATGAAGAGCTTCTCCCACTCTTAGTCTTGTCAACAAAGCAGCTCTACGATTTCCTCTCACAGGTATCTGCGTGGGGAACACTGACAGCCGTCACTACACAGAACTGTCTCCGGACATTTATCGTTTTGCCCCATCATGGTATAAACCTGGAGATTCTGCAAGGTAGGACACACGGAAATGCTGAAGCGACATACTGGCTCATGTACTGTAAAAACAACAAAATATTAAACATCTTATACTTCCCTTTAGATTCCACGGTGTGAACGAGAGAATCTCCATCCAGAACTATGAAGAGATCGTGCTGTTCTACTTCCAGCTCATGCAGAACAGTGACATCAAGAACTTGCCAGGACCTCGCACCTAAAATAAATAGGAATTCTGTGGAAGTTCTAATGAGAGCAAATTAACTTAAATTCAAAGTTTGGGGGCAGTAAGAATTTTTTGGAAAGAATTTAACACTTTTATTCAACTGGATGCATTAAATTGATCTAAAGTGACAGCAAACATATTTATAATGATACACAAGATATGTATTTCAAATAAATGTTCTTTTGAACTTTTCATCAAAGAATCCTGAAAAATAAAGTATCACGTTTTCCACAAAAATAATAAGCAGCACAACTGACTTCAATTTTATTATAAAGAAATGTTTCCTGAGAAGCAAATAAGCATATTAGAATGATTTCTGAAGGATCATGTGGCACTGAAGACTGGAAATTAATAAAAAATTAATTTATTTAAATGGTACTAATATTTGACTATATTACGGTTTTACTGTATGTTTGATCAAATAAATGCAGCCTTGCTGTATACAACAGATTTCTTTCAAAAATATTTAAAAATCTTACCAACCCCAAACTTTGGAAAATTACTGTAAATATATTTTCTTAATTTGCTTGTTGAAATGGTGTAAAATTACATAATGGATAATAAAAAAAAGTTTTTTTCTTGATATAAATTTCTTTTTTACAGTATCTTTAGTTAGTTTTCCCTGGGTGAGTCAACATTCTGCTATGTTAAAATACAAATCACAAGGTTACTCATGCCATACCAATGGAAATGTTAATAAGATAAGTAACATTTCTTGTCTTCATGCAAAACCACAGTGATTGCAATTATTTTAAAAGCTGTTTTAGTTTAAAAAGTTCAAAAGGTTAACCTATGCATCTTCTGTCTGTGCAAAATACTCCTTCCAATATTTCAGTTATCTCAAGATTTTTGTTATTGAAAAAAATATTCAAATGCTGTTTCCCAGCTATTTTGTTAGTACTGAGTAACTCGAGGTTAGTTCTGAGGCCAGTCGCAGCACATGCAGAGATTCTCTGTGAATGAAGGCCATCAGCTCAGCTGGTTTGCACGTTTATCTACACAGACCACTGCTCCTATTCACTGAATAGACGGTCTTAGGACACAGATTATTGCATTTTTATGTAATATTTCTTCTGTATGTCAAAGTTTATATTTTTGACTTTGCTCTGTCAAGCTGTCAATGATTAATAATTCAAACATTACATAAAAAGGACCAGTATCCAAATGTTTATGGATCTGTCTGAGAGGATAGTTGCCCTACAAAACTATCCTGCAAAGTCATCAAGTTACAGAGAGCAGATAAAGACTTCTTCAAAACGACATAGCCTTTATGTAGTTTATAACCTTATGTATTTTACCTTTGTCTCATTGCTCTCCTTGGTGTCAGACTCTAGTCAATAATTTCCTTAGTTGCATCAAAAGTAACCTTGAAAGAAAGTGCAGACCTGAAAAAAAAAAAAAATAATATTCTAAAATAATGTTCACTACAACATTACTGCATATTAAAGAGGCACTGTTTTAAGTGGTAGTCTATGCGGTGTTAGTGCTTCATATTATACTATAATTTAATTACACAAGTTTGAATAATGAGCTGAGCCTCATTTTAAGGCTATTATGGCCCGGTTTCACAGACGGGGCTTAGCTTAAGCCAGCACTAGGCCTTAGTTAAATTAAGCTATTTAAGCAGCACACTAAGAATTAGTGTGTAAAATGCCTCAGAAGAAAACGTTACATGTGTGCATCTTGAGGCAGAGCAATGGAACTGACATATTTTAAGATGTGTCAGAGCAAGATATTTTCAGCCGAGACAGCTCAAACATGCATTTTAGTCTGGGACTAGCCTTAAGCCATGTCTGTGAAACCGGGAGGTATATGTCTCATATTAAGTGCAGCCTTTCAGAAGGAACTCAAATCTCATGCACAAACAGTCATTCATTTACTTCCCTGTTGCTTTTCTCCTAATGTCTGCAATGAATTTTGTATTAGCTGTCATCTATAATTCTGGCCTAGGGGTGATTCTTATTGTGCAAATCAAATGGCCACATAACTGAATGTTTTTTCTAAATTGGAATGTAGAAAATTTGTTAATATTGATTAAATGTTATTATTAATTTAAGCTATTTAAAATATTTTGTTAACTGAAATAAAACAGAAATAAAATATATTATTTATATTTATTTATAAATTAAATATATTTTAAAATTTAAAAAAAAAATGTGTACTATATACTGTATATATATCATTTAAAAACCGTAGCACACAACAAAATTACTAAAACTTAAATTAAAATTATAAAGAAAACGGTAAAAAAAAAAATATGAAAAATAAAACGTAATTCAAAATTTTTATAAATGCTTGAATAATATAAATAAACAATATTACAAAAATATATATATTTTACATGCGATTCTAATCCACAGCAGCAGAGGGCGTTACTGCGTATTCGGTGAGGTATTAAATAAACATGAACTCTGGCCATGAAATGACTGTATTTTGCACTTCCTGAAACATGACAGGCCATAGCGCTCGGTGGAAATTATTAAAGTTTCTCAAAGTGCTGCTGTTTAGTGTCATATTTTCGATTACAGTTTTGTTCCTTGTTGCCACAGTTAGGACGTTTACATTTGATGCGGACGCGGGGCTTCAGTTGGGAAAATGGGAAAATACAACAGCCATTTCTCTTCATTTAAGTCCACAACAGAGAAAGAACCTGCTGGCAAATTTCAAAGGTAACAAACAACGAAGAAATACTACGAAGAACACCCTCTCTGTGCCGATTGCTAAAGCAGTTTGACACGCAGCTCATCACGTGACGTGAATAGATGGATCAGGAAGACGGAGATAAAGGATGTGCTGTCAACATGCGTAGACTGCTGCTGTAGATGTTACAAATGTTGTAATGTCTTGTTTTCGTCTCTTTCATAGCGGCCATTCAGATTCCCACTGTGTCATTTACCGAGACAAATGTGAACACGAGCGCGCTGCGTGAGTTTGACGGGCTGCTGAGGAAGGGTGAGACACCATGCCTTACACAGCAGCAAACGCAAACTGTTGCCCCATTATCTTTTAAGTCACGACCACAATATTTTAATTATGAACTAATTTTAGCTGTCCTGCATTTCGAGTTCAATCCTGTTACCACTTCATCTCCCCCACTACAAAAAATTTGGCATTTTATAAAATTGTACACATGAAGTGACATAATGTGTGGACCTTTTCTGCAGCATGAAAAGCCAAAAAAACAAAAAAAACTCATATTACGTTTTCTCAAATTGTACAGTCATTTTAGATTGGACAGCATTTGACAAGTATAATTTAGGCTAAATCTGCAACCCTATTACTTGCATTCTGGTGTATTTTCATTAGTACTTTTTAACCTAGAATATCATTAATATGTAATCATTTAATATACTGTAAATATATTACATATATATTTAATAATTAGCATTATATAATTAAAACAAGTTCATTTTTATGTTCAATGTTTATTGCTTGAAAACATTGTAATATATAATACAAGGCTTTAAACTTTTACAAATTTGGTAAGAGGATAACAAAAGCCACAAACATATATAAAATAAAAAGTATTTTTTTAAAGGTAAAGCACTTCCTTTGACATCGTTTATAAATTTTAACCCTAAAGAAAACTAACTGCTACTACTTACTAATTAACTGTATTCATGTAAATCAGCTACTTGTCGTTTAATAGTAATAAGATATTGTATTGCGTGTTATTTAAGAATATTTCCTTTCTCAGTTTTCCCAAAGATCTTCTCATCCAGTCTGGTCCAGCATGAGATGGTGGGAAACTACAGCCACCTGTTGACGGTACCAGGAAGCGAGCCTGATCTGGAGCCGTACATGCTGCTGGCACACATTGATGTAGTGCCGGCCGATGAGGCGGATGGGTGGGATGCTCCTCCTTTCTCTGCTCAAGAGCTCAATGGCTTCATTTATGGACGAGGAACTATCGACAATAAACAGTCTGTGATGGTACAGTGAATCAGCACTGCATACTTTTTCACATCTGCTCAGTCCAACCTGATGCTAACTGTCACGATGTGTGTTCTGAAGGGGATCCTTCAGGCGTTGGAATACCTGCTGGAACGAGGTTACACTCCTCGGAGAAGCTTTTACATTGGCTTGGGTCACGATGAGGAGGTCCGTCTCAAGTGAATTGACTAGTTGTTGTTTAGAATACTTGTTTATATGCACTTATTTATATGGTTTTGTCAGGTGAATGGTTTACATGGGGCAGCCAATATCGTGAAGCTCCTGAAGAGTCGGGGGGTGAAGCTCCGGTATGTTTTAGATGAAGGCCTGGCAGTGTTGGATGGTGTCATAAGTGGCCTGGATGGACCTGCTGCCCTGTGAGACTGCTATTTTGAGCTATTCTACTAAGAAGAGTCATTTAGTAATTGAATTAGTGTGTAATATTTGCCCTGTGTGTGTTTTTGTAGAATAGGTATCAGTGAGAAAGGTCAGGCCACAGTAAAGCTGAGTGTAAGCAGTGCTCCTGGACATTCATCCATGCCGCCCAGAGAGAGCAGCATTGGCATCTTGGCGTCAGCAGTCAAAAGGCAAGCAGAAACACCTAACTTTTTTTTAAATAGTAAAACAATTAAAAAAGATTAAAGATGGATCCAAGTTATTCTCAAACCAGCTGCATGACGGCAGTATTAGACTAAGCTAAATGTATTTAAATGAAGATTTATTGTACGTAATGCTATCTATTAATATCTTTTCCCAGATTGGAGGAAAATCCAATGCCCAGGCTGTTTGGTTATGGTCCTGAGCGTGGCACGTTTGAACACCTGGCCCATAAGGTAAAATGCTACAAGCAGAGGATTTTGCAGGCCACATTTGATGAAATACTGACCTGTATTCTGTATATGTGAAAACCATTTCTCTTATTTTCTTTTGTAGTTTGGTTTGCCTCTCAGATTCATCATGTCTAATCTGTGGCTCTTCTCTCCGCTACTCAGCAGGTAGCTCATATTGGTTACCTTAATGCAGTAACTAATGTCATATCAAAGTATATTTTATAAAGGATTTTTCCTGCATTGAAAACTTTTCGGACCTCAAAAGACAATTTAATAATGGTTATGGGATTTTTTTCACTCTCTATATGTCTGTCATCACATCCCATTCTGTACTTTTATATGAAAAGCTTGTTACACAAGTCAGGCTTTAAAGACCTGAGTCTGCCTAGTACCCATATGATGATAATTCATAGTATTGATTTGTGAAAGAAATTAATAATTTACTTCAGCAAGGACACATTAAATTGCTCAAAAGTGACAGTAGAGATGTTTCATAATGTTACAAATATTTTTATTTTATGTAAATGCTCTTCTTTTTAACTTTTTATTTATCAATGAATCCTGAAAAACTGTATTATGGTTTCCACAAAAATATTAAGCTGAAAGTTTTTAACATTGATCGTAATGAGAGATATATTTTTAATCGCCAAATAAGATTTTTCTGAAGGATTATTTCTGAAGGATCATGTGACATTGAAGACTGGAGTAATGCGTGCTGATAATTTAGCTTTGCCATCACAGGAATTAATTACATACCAAAAAGAAAAAAAATATATATATATATTAGGGCTGTCAGTCGATTAAAAATTTTAATCTAATTAATTGCATGATGTGTTAATTAATTAATCTAATTAATCACAAATTACATTTGGCTGTAAAAATGCCCCCAAAAGATTATTTAAAGCTGTTTTTGTGTTAAATGAGAAAGTATTAAGTAGTAGACATTACAAATTGTAGCTGTAGAAAGAAATATTTTATTTGATTCAACATAAAATGTATTACACATAAACGTTTAGGTTACAACGACCTATCATAAACTATGGAACATAAAAGAAGATAATCTGAGAAACATCTCAGTTTTTTTTCATTCATGCAATGGAAGTCATTGATAACCAAAACAGCTTTATTAGTGTCTTCAAAATACCTTCTTTTATATTTAGGTTGTGTTAAATGTTATGAGTCATTCATTCGATTCGTTCAAACGGCTGATTCATTCAGGAATTCAGTAAACGGCTAACTTTATGAATGGGCCTTTGAATCATTGATTCACCCACTTCGTTCAAAACACGGATTAATTCAGAAACTAAACACACAACAGAACAACAGTTCTGCTGTGGCTTTATAGGCAGGGGTTAAATTGGGATTTATTATGTGGGGGGCTCTGGGGTTTCAGGCTTTTGAGGGGTGCACATGTGTAGAAGCCTACAAAATCAATTAACAAACAATTAATAGTTATATTGTAATTATATTGTAACAATTAACAATTATATCAATTGACAAACTGTAAAATATAACAAGTTGAAAGAGCCCTCTGTTATGAACACTAAAATGATGATCAAAATCATTCTAGATGCTGGCAGTGTACAAGGCTACATCTGTCTGCAGGATTTTTTAAATCAAATTTAAGACCTTTTTTAAGACCTGCAAAAATTTATTTAAAAATAAAAATTAATACCATATGAGCAGGGTAGGGCAATGTCTATGGTAACATTAAACTGTAAAATGACTGTAAAAACATGATTTAATTACAGTAGAGATACAGGTTTTCACCAAAACAAAAAATATATCTAAAATGATAAACCTCACATTTCAGTCTTTAAACCATTTTTTTAAGAAAAGAGACAAGTCAGAAGTATAAGTTATTATATTAATTTAAAACAGGGTTATATGGGCGGATGGGGGGAAACAGCAGACAGGCTTATTGAAAATCCAGTTTGATTCTCTGCCAGTAGGAGGCGCTTTTGGAACCTCAAAAGTATAGCGGTTTCTCCGGTAACAGCTGTAAACAAAGCAGCTGTGCTATTGAACACTACTTTATCAGGAGCATTTTTGCCCTAGTATCTTGAATTTTAGGGCATAACTGCATTTATGGAGTTGTTGCCCTGCATCATATTTGTCAACAGCCAACTGTATGAATGTAAGAAGAGGTACAGGTCTGGGGGCGGGGCCAGCGCGTTAACTGCGTTAAAATATTTTAATCAAGTAATTTTTTCATAACTAATTAAGTAAACGCTTTATTAATTAATTGCAACATGTAAGCATGTAAAACCCAGGAAAATCCCTTTCTTATGCAGGGTGTTGGAGAGAAAACCTGACACAAATGCATTTGTGAGGACCACAACTGCCGTCACTATGTTTAACTCGGGTGTAAAGGTGGGCCTCTCTTTTTTTGTTGTACGTTAGTTCACAAAGTAGCATGAAGGTAGAGCTGATTACTTCTCTTTCTCTGACAGATTAATGTAATCCCATCATATGCTGAAGCATTCGTCAATTTCCGTATCCACTCAGCCCAAACACTGCAGGAGGTGAGAGGTCACGCCGTTTGCCACAGCAATGACTCATTCAGTCCAGCCTATAACTCTGATAGCTCATCTATTAACTTTAGCTCTTCACACCAACCAGTTTCTCATGATTTAAAAACTGATTAACTGTAGATGGGTAGTGAGTAAATGATGACAGAATAAAAAATTTCCAGTGGGCTATCCCTTTAAATCAGGGGTGCCCAAACTTGGTCCTGGAGGGCCGGTGTCCTGCAGAGTTTAGCTCCTGCTTGCCTCAACACACCTGCCTGAAAGTTTCTAGTATGCCTAGTAAGACCTTGATTAGCTGCTTCAGGTGAGTTTGATTAGGGTTGGAGCTAAACTCTGCAGGACACCTCCAGGACCGAGTTTGGGCACCCCTGCTTTAAATCAAATGCTATTTACAATGGTTAAATAAAAACTCTTTCTGTCTGAACTATTTCATAGTTTGATTCATTGTCTTCTTTTAGGTTCTGGAGTTGGTCGAGTCAACTGTATCAGATGAGCGTGTGAAGGTAGAGCTGGTCAATGGATTCGACCCACTGTCCATCAGCTCCTATGATGAGAATACATTCGGGTACCAGATCATAAAGAAAACGGTGCAGAGCATGTTTCCTCAGCTTACGGTGGCTCCTGGTAAGACAAGTGATGCATTTCTGCTTTCCGCCTCTTACATACATCATTGACTTGTGAAGAGCCTCTTTTAACTGAGCTGATTTCCTCTCACAGGTATCTGTGTTGGCAACACTGACAGCCGTCACTACAAGGATATCACGCAAGATATATATCGCTTTGCTCCGTCATGGTTCAAACCAGGTGATCCTCAAAGGTAAGACACAGGAAATGCTCAGAAATGCTCTTTGTAATACTGTCCAGCTAGAAATGTCACATTTTTATATAATTAAACATTTGTGTTCCTCCTTTAGATTTCACGGTGTGAACGAGAGAATCTCCATTCAGAACTATGAAGAGATTGTGCTGTTCTACTTCCAGCTCATCCAGAATAATGACGTCAGGAAGTTGCCGCCACCTCACAGTAGCCAGCATGAGCTGTAAATGGTGGGATGTTACTTACACTGATCTCAACACACTTAAGTTTTAGAAACTAAGCTCAGGGAGCTTTGTTTTAGCAGATAAAAATTGTGAATAAGAAAAATGTGAATAAAATGGATGTAGGTTTAGAAAAACCACAATGAAGAATTGAAAGTTGTGAAAGATTTCATTCATAAAGATTCTTTCTTACATTTGATATGATACCGAACAGAGTTAAAACACAGTGTAATCTGTTGGTTGTCAGGTGTGCACAGCAGGACATGGGCATCCATTCATGCATTTGGCAGATACTTTTATCCAAAGTGACTTAAGATATACAGTACGTATTCGATCATAATGTCATATTACATACATATTTGTATGTATTTCTGTTTAAACCGTATTATCACCCTGACTTCTAAGTAATGGTTTTTGCCAGTTAGTCCAGCCAAATTACTGTAAGTTTGTTGGCTAAATGACAAAGTAAACATAAGCAATCCTGACCATGACCAACCTGAAGCATTGCTGGACACAACTACACTTCAGCTGAGCTCCTTCAAAAAATGTAGCTATGCGAATAAATCAGACAAAATGGGCATTGTGATGTTTGAAAGTGTGAGTGGGTACAGAGGACATGATTCAATTAGTTAACTCTGGTTTAGTCTGCTTCAAAATGCACAGTTAATATTTTTACTTTGATGTTTTGAACTAACTTTCTGAGAGATTAATCTTGAACAGCCTGAGCTCTATTATCTGTATCTTACCTTTATAGTGTTTTCATTGATTCAGATTTTATTTAGGTTTAAGTTAGCGCTGTGTTACCTTTTCAAAGCTTGCATGATTGGGCCAATAGATAAGCGTTAGGCTGAAGTGATTTATTATGACTGATTATGTCTGGCTCTATAAACATTTACCTCTGCATATCCCTTGGATCCCAAAGCTGTAGCTCAACACAAAGGTATTGTTATTGGTTGTTTAAATGTTACTTTGAATCCTTAGTAATTTTTGCACTGAAATGGACTGTGCGGAGACTGAAAATTACTGTAAATGTTTTGCATTAATCATTTTGAATGTTACATGAATTTTTCATTTCAAGTTTAAATTAATCAATTGCTTTAATAGAAACAGATGGGTGTTCTTTATTATTTATTTGTTTTCTAATGAATATTCAAACATTGAAAAAGCCTTTATCTAAAAATGTTTAGAAATGTCACAAGGTTACCAATGCAGTCCCACTTTAAATGTAAAAAATGCAGACAATTAATGCTTAATCAGGTTAGTTTTATTCAGACAGATTAGACAGACTGCACTCCTTTAAGACAACTAAATGTAGCATATTATTTTAAGAAAGTAGTATTAAATCATTGGGTGTCTGTTAAATTTGAAGAAATGAACAGAATACTTAAAAGTAAAGTGAAAAATGTTTTTGCCACTACTTGCCCCAAACAGTAAAAAAAAAATACTGGCAAAATTCCACACGTTTTTTTTTTGCAGAAGTGGAACACTGATTAATTCTTAGGCCAGTCACAGCACAAGCAGCCAGGATTGTAGACAGTCCCATCAGGGCAATGCATCACATAGGTCCCGCCATTAGAACACTGAATGAAGGTCGTAGGGTTATCTGGGTTTATGTATAACCCGTCCAGTTTGCCTACACAGAACTCTGAGGGAACAGCATTGGATGCTGTGGTCTCATCAGGCTCATGTGTTGTATTTGGAGAGACAGGTGAAATATCTGGAGGAGGAAATTTGAATTGGATATTTTATCTTTGTTTTCCAGTTATTAATCTAGTTTATTACACGGCTCTCTGGAATACCTGATTCTGATTGGTCAGTCATGGCATCCAGCTGTCTGATATTTCCTAATATATAGCTTTGTCATGGCATCACAGTGACTGAAACCAGCAATACTTTCATATCTCATACATTAAACTCGCCCTGTCTCATTTCATACAATTTCATCTGGTTCTATCTTGTATGCTGGTTATCAACTTTAATGAAAATCACCTCAGAGGACTTCCTTATGAAAGTTACTAATGTTGCAGTGTTAGTCTTGTTGCTTGGCCGATCATTTTGTACACAGTAATGGACTACTGTTTCTTAGCAGAAGCTTTAGGTTCATGTACAGGTAAAGGGCAATTATGAATGAGTTTCAACTCAAATCAATATTTCACATGTATTTATGTAATGAGAGTAGCTGTGCAATAAGCGGGATATTGTACAGACAGTTATTATTGCAAAATAAACTGTGACAGGGTGACGCAGAACTGATCTTTATATAATCTTTATAGTTCACTATTGTTAAAAAGCTTCCAGCTGCCCTCCATTTTCTAGGCTGCTCTCTTTAAGGCACGAATGTGCTCCTTATACCACAGTGTCAGACTGTTTTGCTTGATCTTTTTAACCATGTCTAAAGTGCTAGAAAAGAGAGAGTCCATAGTTTCTGTTACAACATAAAAGTTTTTCTGAGCTATTGGATAAGCTGAGGAATTGAGGCAAGTCATGAAGATTAGTTACAAAGCACTATTTTGTGGTAGAAGTGATGGTTCTACCATATTTGCAACATGGAGCTTTAGCTATATGGAGTACACACAAGATAGATAATGATCTGAGATGTCATTGCTCTGCTGCAGAATTTCAACGCCTTAACATCAATTCCATATGACAGTATTAAATCTAGAGTATGATTACAAAAATGAGTAGGTCCTGGCATGTGTTGTCTGACCCAAATAGAGTTCAGAATGTCTATATAAATGCTGATCCCAATGCATCTTTTTCATTATCAACATGGATATTAAAATCACCAACAATTAAGATTTTTATCAGCAATCAACACTATCTCAAATAGAAAATCTGATAAAGAATGATAAAGTCTGTGTGTTACCCTGGTGGCCTGTATACAGTAACCAGTACAAATGTCAATAGGGATTTATCATTAACACTTATTACACTAGACAATGTTACATAAAGCACCATTACTTCAATTGTGTCATCATTCCATTTTTATGTTTCAAGATCATTTGCATGGCCAGTGATAAAAGTTCAAAAAAGTTTGTAGCGCTCCAAATAACAAAAAATAAATCCTTTTGCTGCAGGTGAGTAGAGCCAAAATAATAGTTGGAAGCAAACAGGGAAGTGGCTAACCGCACACTGAATCCAATAAAATCCAATAAAATCTCTTTCAGCCTTATTGGATTCAGTGTGCGGTTAGCCACTTCTATGATGCTTCCCAGTAATAAAAGTGCAGTACACTTTAAACCAAGCCCACACATTTGAAGAGATACAAAAAAACATTGTTTTTATTTCATAAATACCCTGATTAGTGTAAAACAAAAAGACTTACTTTGGCAGGAAGCACAGGGCATTAAAATAAAGGCTACAGTATTTGCATACATTTAATATAATGTGGTAAACCACCCGACAGATTTTCATTTGTAAATCACTTTGCATAAAAGCTATAAATATCTGCTAAATGTAAATTTAAATATATACTATATTAACGTAAATGCTAAATGCCAAGTTTATAATAAAATCTAGATCTGAAAGTAGTTTGAGATTAGATTCATTTACGTGAAATGTATTTATTTATTTGTAATGAACTTATTAACATATAAAGTCATTAACATATAAACTAACTTGTTAACAAACAACAATAGCAAAGTTTTGCTAAGCTCACACCCCACACCCATTCTGAACTTCTCTCCATACATTCATCAACACCTCCAGCAACCTCTCTCCTGCACTTCCGATCCATGAAGAGGATGTGTTGGGTCTTCCACAAACGGAAGACAAGGAAAGCACCAGGCCTAGATGGCGTTAGACCTGCCTCTCTGAAATCCTGAGCTGACCAGCTGGATCCCATCTTCACAAAGATCTTCAACAGATCACTGGAGTTGTGCAGAGTCCCTTTCTGCTTCACTGAATAACTATAGACATGTTGCTTTAATGTCTGTGATCTTGAAGTCATTTGAAAGACCGGGGTTGACCCCCTGAAGGACATTATTGGACCCTTGCTGGAGCCTGTTCTTTTTTGCTTTTCGGGCAAACAGGTCGTTGGACGATGTAGTCAATATTGGACACTGCATCCTGCAACCTCTGGAAAAAAACAGGGACTTATGTGAGGATCTTGTTTGTGGACTTCAGCTTGGCTTTCAAGACCATCATCCCTGCTCTTCTCCAGACCAAATAAGCCCAGCTCTCTGTTCCTCGCTCTATCTGTCAGTAGATCACCAGACTTCTGACAGATAGGCAGCAGCTAGTGAGACTGGGGAAATTCATGTCCAACACCTACAATCAGCACTGGCGCCCCCCAGGGATGTGTGCTCTCCCCACTGCTCTTCTCCCTCTACACTGCACCTCTAAAAACCCCTCTGTCAGGCTGCTGAAGTTTGTGGATGGCACGGTCATCTGCCTCATCCATGATGGTGTCGAGTCTGCATAAAAAAGGGAGGTTGAGCAGCTGGCTGTCTGGTGCAGTCATAAGATGATTGTGGATTTTAGGAGAAATACCCCAGCATTACCCCTACTCACTCATCATCATGAACAGCACGGGGCAACAGTTGAGTCATTCAGGTTTTTGGGCACTACTATCTCACAGGACCTGAAATACATAGGCTCAATTGTGAAAAAGGCCCAGGAGAGGTTTTATTTCCATCACCATTTGAGGAAGTCCAACTTGCCACCGGTGCTGCTTCTGCATTGGTCTCCCAGGGTCCAATGATGCATTGTGCAAATGACAGTGTATTTCTATGTTTTTATTAGAGTAGATTTAATTAGATTATATCACATTTTAAAATACTCGTAATCAGTAATTTTTTATTGATTACATGATTACATATTATTCACACAATAGCTACAAATCATTCATAATTTGATTATGACTGATTCTTCTTTTTCATCTTTTAAATTTTCCTTCCTAAAATAGCCTACCACTTATACAGATTCAGATAGTTTTATCACCTATAGTGATGTGACTATAATGAGCACCGGATTTACAAAAATAATTTTCAAATTTAACAACATTTCAAATTCTCAACATTTCAACATTGCATCAACTATATTGCTAACATATTCATTTTTATTTGAATTATCACTCTTATTTAATCATGTATTACCATGTCTTTGGAAGACTTTTGTCTTTCAAACACATTCAAATGCACAAATTAATGTTATTTCTTATTTACATGTAATGCAGGGATTTCCAAACTTTAACTTAATATATTTACTTGAATTTAAGGTAATAAATTAATAAGTAATGCATTTGCATGCTCAGAGTTATTTGATGTTGGTTAATGGTCACATGACATGCAAACAAATAAAATATTTCATCTTTTTGAGTAAGAGTTTTATTTTGATTGTTGTTCATTTAAAATTATTTATTTTACTTTTACATTTTTATGGTTAAATGAATTATTAGCTTTTAATTAAACTCACAAACCTCCTGCAGTTTCAGCATGTTGTTAAAAACAATGAATGGAATATATTTTCTTTCTCTTTGTATTTTATAACATTACGATACAAGAATATTCTATTTAAATCAATGTAATAAACGAGTTAGCACAAAAGTCATCTAAAAAGACCTTAAATGTGTATGTAATGAATTAAATTACTATTTTGCTCATTCATCTGAACAGACTCATTCAATCCAGGCTATAGTTCTGATAGCTATTAACTTTTGCTCTTCACACCTTCACTCTAGAGGGGGATTTCACCAAAACAATTTAGTGTCATCAGCTACTCACCCTAATGTTGTCCCAAACCTGTATGACATGACTTCCTTTCTGTGGTGGAACACAAAAGCCGTCACTACAAGAACATCAACCGAGATGTCCAGGTGTTGACAGCAGGGTATGTGCATCCATTCATGCATTTGGCAGATGCTTTTATCCAAAGTGACTTTATACAGTACTATAACTAGTCTAATGTCATATTACATACATACTGTATGTATTTCTATTCAAACCTTATTACCTCTAAGTACTGAGTTTCGTGTTCCTGCCGAGTCTTTCCTCTGGCGCTGCCTCTCCTGTGTTCAAGTCCATTGCCAACTTGGAGACCGTCTCTGTGGTCATCCTTCCTGCCTGTTATTGTGTTGTCTGCCCTGCCCCACTGTTTGGACTGTTTCACACCTCACTCTGCTTGCTGTCTCTAGTCTACTGTCTTTGCATCTGGGTATCATCGCTTGCAGAGCCCTGACAGTTACTGGGTGCAGAAACATGACTGAACTAGTTAACTCTGGTTTAGTCTGCTTCAAAATGCCCAGTTGGTATTTCTGACATTACACCTCCAAACATGCTGCTTTGGTGTTTTGGACTAATTTTTTAAGAGATTCATCTCAAACAGCCTGGTCTCAATATGGAGCAATATGGAGCTATTCTAGTTACCTTTAAAGTGTGTCCATTAATTCATATTTTAGTGCTGTGGTACAGTCCCAAAGCTTGCATTATGGGCCAATAGATTATTAATTAAATATTTTGTTAGACTGAAGTGATTTATGTCTGGCTCTATGAACATTTACCTCTGCATATCACCTGCATCACAAAGCTGTTGCTCAACACAAAGTTATTGTTATTGGTTGTTTAAATGTCACTTTGAATCTTTTATTATTTTTGCACTGAAATGGTCTGTGCAGAGACAAAAAAAAATTACTGCATTAATTGCATGAATAATTTTTAAATTTCAAGGTGGTTAATTTTTTTGTTTTGTTTATAAACAAACATAGATGTGTGTTCTTTTTTATTTTAATAAATATTCTAACATCGTAATAAAAACACCCAAAAGTATGTTTAAAAACTAATAATGTCAAGGTTACCAAAGCAGTTCCACTTTAAATGTAAAAAATAAGTGTTTATCAGGTTAGTTTTAATCAGGCAAGTTAGACTGTGCTTCCTTTTTAAGACACAACAAAATGTAGCATATTATTTTATGAAAGTAGTATTATATCATAGCTGTCTTTTAAATAATAAAAAAAAACTTAACAGAAAACGTAAAGGTAAAGTGTGAAATTATTACACCATTACTGATGCCAAACAGTATTGCAAAAACCTGCCAAAGTTCTATACATTTCCCTTGCAGGAGTGGAACAGTGACAACATGAGGTTAATTCTTAGGCCAGTCACAGCACAAGCAGTCGGGAGTGAAGACGGTCCCAACAGAACAATCCATTTTAATGGGCATGCCATTAGAACACTGAATGAAAGTCGTCGGGTCATCTGGGTTTACGTATGCCCCATCCGTTTTGGCAACACAGAACTCTGAGGGAACTGTCGGGACAACATGAGGTCTTGTGGCATGAGATACAGCAGTGGATGCTGTTGTTGTGGTCTTACCAGGCTCATGTGTTGTGTTTGGAGAGACAGGTGGGAAATCTGGAGGAAGAAATTTGAATTTGATTTAAACTGTGACAGATTGAAACACAGACCTGACTGTAGATTATCTATTCTTTTTATCATCTTAAAAAGTACTTAAAAAGGCAAAATTATAATGATTTATCAGATGGAAGCTCATTTTTGCCACATAAGAAAAAAAATCATGGATTGGTAAATCATAATTATGACATAATAGGATACTAAGTCATTATGATCTCATAATTGTGAATCTCAGTTTCTACATTTTGTCTTATAATTATAACTTAGTATCTCATCATTTCAAATTCTTGTCTCATAATTATAAAGTACGTTTTTTATAGACTTCATGTCATAATTATGATTTACCAAAGCATGATTTTTTTCTTCTGTGACAAAAATGGCCTTGATTAAGATATGAGATGTACCTATATTAAGAAGTGTGCTGAGATGTCCAATGAGAGGATATTTGCCCTGCTCACAGAACTGTCCTGTAAAGTCATCAAGATCCAGAGCCCAGACGAAAGCTCCTCCAAACCTGTTCTCCTTTAGGTAGTTCACCTGATGCAGAACAGATTTTGAACATGAGAGCTGCATTACAGTTTATCTATTTTCCAAACCTTTGTGACTTATTTACCTTCGTCTCAAAGCTTTCCTTGTTGTCGAATCCCACCCATTCAAGTCCTTTTGTTGCATAAGGAACTTTCTTATCATCAATCCATTTCACAGAGGTTCCTTGAAGAAAAGTACAGACCTGATGGGAGAATATCGGTTCATAACTCTTCTGATTTTATTTTGCACAATCAAATAACAAGCTGTAAAGTAAATGCATGTGTTCAGGTTGAAGGTAAGACCTCATAATAGGACCAGAATCCGGGCTCTCTGGTGTATTTTCCAGCTGATCCAGGACCACTAGCTGGAGCTCCAGCTCCACTGGCTCCAGACAGAGCAGACAGGCGAAATGTTCTTCCATATGTTGCAAAGCCCATCCTCAGCTTCTCCACAGGAGCGCCCTGATCTCTCCAGTATCTCATTGCAAAATCCTGCATTGTCATGACAAATCACTTATTTCCTGTTGCATTTTTCCAGCTTCTTGTTATTTGCAATGACTCATAGTATCATTCACAATCATTTAAATGTTATACATGAAGTTAAGAATACAGTAGGATATATGGCCGTCTTACAGTATTATAGTAGATGTTGTCTCCTTTGTATCCAGAGCCACGGTACAGAGGACTGTTGTGCCCGGTGACACTTTCCCATGAGCCGTGGAAGTCATAGGTCATCACATTAATGAAGTCCAAACACCTGCATTACCAGAAGGCAAACGCAAGTTCAGTCATCAGTTCAGACTCAAGACATTCAAGCAAATAATGAGGCAGACTGTGTGGGTCTTGGCCAGACTACATATTCATTTGATTCATATTCATTCATTTAAAAATTCTTTAGAAGACATACTTGGCAATTTCTGCAATTTCATAACCAGCATCAATGGTTCCTTTCCCAGCAGCCACTGCAGCAGTGAGCATGAGTCTGGGGCGTCCAGTGGCAGCACTCTCTGCCTCGTAAGCTTCCAAGAGCTCCTGTTACAGTCAAAGTAAATTATAATGAAACAATTTTGAATCTGGGATTCAAAATCTAATATAAATCTGGAAATAAACAGAAAGATTTTGGATTTAATTTTTTTTTTAAATGTTATGAGGTAAAATGAATAAGACATATTTCACATTTTACACTATTTCTAGGCCACTTATCAATTTATTAAATTTGTGGCATTGATCATGACTCTTTTTACAGATGGTCAGATGTTTTTCTTTCACTGAAGCTCAAGATGCTCAGCCCCCTTGAGATCTAAAACAAACTTGTGGAGTTCTTATAATTTGTGGAGTTCAAATACTTAAAAAAGAAAAGAGTATTTTCACCGGTGGATTTGTGTACATGCATAATCATTCTTTCTCTGATTATCGATTATCTTTATTGTTTTTTACTTAAGCATTCAACCATGTTATCATCTCATCCTGTAAACAGCATCATTTAGATTTTAAAAACTACTGTATTGTGTAAAAAAAATCTGTAAATACTGCAGTACCTTGCAGAGCAGAGTGAACCTTTGCTTGTCTTCTGGAGGACTTCCACGGGAACCCGGATACTCCCAATCCAGATCCAGACCATCAAAGCCATGTTTCCTCAGAAATGTGATGGAGGACTGAATAAACGTCCACCTGTTTGCTGATGTGGACACCACGATACTAAACCTGACGAGAAGTTCCATGAAGATTAAATAAACAGTTAT
The DNA here is from genome assembly GCF_001515625.1 of Sinocyclocheilus rhinocerous. Lineage (NCBI taxonomy): Eukaryota > Metazoa > Chordata > Actinopteri > Cypriniformes > Cyprinidae > Sinocyclocheilus > Sinocyclocheilus rhinocerous. Next base: position 4,826,634 of record NW_015628351.1, read on the forward strand.
GTTTAACACACATCCTTCAAAATTCAGTGTTATAAGCAGGATTCTTACTGTTCTGAGCCAAAGTTCCATCCTCCGACAGCCAAGAGAGTTTTCAAGCCGGGATTTCTGTCAAGTCAAATATTTGTATCATTATTCGCTGTAATGTCTCTGACAAATTATCACTACACTCATAAAAATAAAGGTTCCAAAACAGGGTGTTCACAGCGATGCCATAGAAGAACTTTCAGTGAACAGTTCTTAAAAGAACCGTTTTTCTTAGTGTGAAGAACATTTTAATAATCTAAAGAACCTTTTTTCACTGTAAATAACCTTTTGTGGAATGAAAACATGGATGGTAAAGGTTCTTTGTGGAACCATTGATGCCAATAAAGAACCTTTATTTTTAAGAGTGTATTCAAAACTACATAATGCATTCTATTCGATTACAAAATGCATTCACAAACAAAACATCAGATAGCACATACCTTTCCTTTAGTCCATTGAAAGATTTGAAGAGAGTTTCATCATTCCATTCAAAAGTGGTCAACTCATTTGCCTTATTAATAACGGAAAACGCATAAATTAAATGAGTGCACAGATGTGGATCCACATTTTCTGGCATGTACTTGCCAACATCAGGTCTGTACTGAGACCAGTTTGTGAAGTAGCATGCCAGTTGGGAGGCCCATCCTGAAATACATAATACATACATTTATAATCTAACATATAGTAATATAATATACAATTATTAATTACATTTATAATTACATATTATTAAAAGCAATTATTATTATATTTATTATTTCCATGACCCTACGTAAGAAAAGCGGTTTGCAGAATGGATCATTTATTATTAGAAGTAGTATATAGTGATTTTTGAATATAGTATTTAGGAATGAAACAACAAATTAAAAGAAAATTACCAAAGTGACACAATACCAGGGAAAAGCCTGAAACAAGATAAAAAGAAATGTTAACATATAAAAGACTCCAAGGCCATCACGCTCTTAAAAATTCATTCTGTAAGATCAACAATCCCTTACCAGCTAGAAAAATACATTTGGACATCATAATGTGATGGTCATAGGCCTATCAGTCAAGAAACTCTGTCTGCTACTGCTGTATGAAAGACAGAAGTTATCGTTTATATAACCCCCAACACACAGAACTCCTAGCACAATACCAATGATTAACCAAAAACAAGAACACACATTAATTTCCCTAAAATAACTCTTCTCTGTCATCTGCCCTGGATGTTATCACACAATACATTGCATTATAACAGTCTTAATGTTTTGTACATTGTGATTGTAGGAGCGTTTGGTCCATTTTTCATATGACCATATGATGTTGCTAAAAAGAACATTATTTTGTGTATTTGGTGTAATGAAATGTGTTTATGCGGTTTAAGGTTAAAAAAACAGTTTTCCACATACTGTACATTATTGTTTCTCCTCTATGCCCCGCCTTTCTGAAACGCGTCGATTTTTACAAAGCTCATCGGTCTGAAAAAGCGAGGTGTGCTGTGATTGGCCAGCTATCCAGTGCATTATGATTGGCCGAATACCTCAAGCGTGTGACGGAAATGTTTGTTGCATCGTAAACATAAAACCATGTCTGCATTTGTGATAGGAGAAATGAAAAACAACAAGCGCTACTCTACACTGCTCAAACTCGCGTTTGAATCGTCAGTGGCAAATTCTTTAAATATAAAAAACGTACTTACAGTCTGTGAGTCAGAACAGCCAGCATTGTAGTCTACTCTCCCAGGATCAGGAAACAGTCCTCCATAAAATGCGCTGCACACATCTGAATATTTGGGTTGAACTGTTCTGGAACAGTGTTGTAAATACAAATTAACCGCTGATTTCTAGTCATGTCCTCTTTTGGAAGGCCAAACAAAGTAGTTTCACTTTCACAACGAAACACGAGGCATTCGTTGCATCCAGTGGGGACATATTTATGGATTATAATGACTTATACTGTCTTTTTACGCGTTGCATTGCATCGTGCTGCGTAAACATTAAACCATGTCTGCATTTGTGATCGGAGAAATGACAAACAACAAGCCCTACTCTACACTGCCCAAAAAACTCGCTTTAAATATATAAAATATAAAAACTGTTTAAATATAAAAAACTTACTTACAGTCTGTGTGTCAGAACAGCCGGCATTGTAGTCTACTCTACCAGGATCAGGAAACAGTCCTCCATAAAATGCGCTGCACACATCTGAATAATTGGGTTGAACTGTTCTGGAACAATGTTGTAAGTACAATTTAACCACTGATTTCTAGTCGTGTCCATTTTTGGAAGGCCAAACAAAGTAGTTTCGCTTTCACAATGAAACACAGCGTCACACACGGCGGCCTAGAGTGAGCAGAGGCCGGGGGCTAGAGTGAGGAACGGCCGGCGGGTTAGAGTGAGCGGTGGCCGGCTAGAGTGAATGGCGGTGGGCTTGCGGCAACCACATGTGACGACCCCGGGCTGGACTCCGCTTCGTCCACGGTGAAAGCCGATCCAGCGATTGGATTTGAGACTTTAGTCTTTGCAACTTTACAGATCTTCTTTATGCACCAAGAGCTTGTAACACTCCAAAGAGAAAGGAAAAATTGAAATCGCATCATACGACCTCTTTAAACTTCAATAACTGAGTTCAGTGAATCAAATGTCTAATTTGAACAGTCATTTCAAAAATACAGGCGCTCTCAAAACATATTAAGTTATACTGATCCAAAACTCTACTGCAAAGAATATACGTTAATCAAAAAAGTAAAATATCCTTAGATTTACATTTTATCCAAAACAACTAGAGAAACATAAACAAACTGTCATATAGAGACAACAATATTCATAGTGTACAATGCCAGGTTTATTAGAAATCAAGAAAAGAAAGAGAAATAATTTTTTTTTAATCTCTATGAAACACAACTTTCAGGCAGCAATATAATGCACCATTAATTCCTATTACAAATCTTCGACTCAGTAACATTACGTTGCTCCCGGTGTCGACATATTCAGTGCACATCCGGTCTGATCACCTGCTCTTCATGCTTCAAGGATCTGAAAAGTGTGTCATCATTCCATTTGTATGTTAGAAGCTTATTTGAATAGTCAGTAATAAAAGTTTCACTGTTATGGTGATGATACTCAGCTCTATATTTCTTCATGGCCAGACGGAACATACCAATTCACAAAACCAACAGAATACAGTTGATATTAAAAACTGGATGAGTAGTAATTTCCTACTGCTAAATTCTGAAAAAAAAAACGAGGTGTTAATTATCGGACCAAAAACCTCAGCATGTAATAACCTAGAACACTAACACCTGATGGTTGCTCTGTTAATTCTTCGTCATCAGTTAGGAACCTGTGCTATTTGATAGCAATCTTTCCTTTGAAAGACACATTTCGACAGATCCTCTTCTAAGACCTTGTCACCTCGAGACCACGAGAACCAGACAAATCCTCTGCTTAATCTGACTTGTGAAATATGAGGCATTAGTGTTGCATGTCATCCTGTTGGCACACAACTTGTAAATCCTTACAATAAGCTTTCATTAGTAACTGATAAAACAGATGTTGGCATGTACTACAAAAAGAAAATGTACAAGGTAACCTACCCCTGTCCATATTGTTGTATTGTTGAGCAGGGTCACAACCAGTGATTTACAGACCTCTGATATGAGAACCACAATGAACAAAGTAATTGTCAAAGATAATGTCAGGTTAGTCTTTAACACTTGTTCTGCATGATTATGTTTATCTTTATGGCCCAAATAAACTGACAGGATGGATTATCACAGCTGCCACTTTTATTTGCACTGGAGTTGAAACCTCCAAATGGCTCCAAATAACAATGCTAAACATTTAAATGGTAACCTTAAATTTGAATCTATTATGTACTTAACACAGACATTACCCCTCATCTATCCTTTGTGTCTCTTTAACACAATTAGACTTGTTGGTCTCCCAGGGTCAAATAAAGCTGCTTTTTGCACAGAGTAAAAAGGAACAAGTCTAAGCATATAAAATAATCTGTTATAAAACAATTAAGAAAACAGTCATTAAACAGTGTGTGGTCATATTTAACTTCCCTGCTTTGTGAACTTCCTTCTATGATTGCACAGAATGCTGTGTTATAAATGTTAAGTAGCACTAAATATCACAAGCAAATCACGCAATGTTCATTTAGCACAGGAAATGTGACTCAGGCATGAAATAAATCTCTGAACTTGTATGCCCTTACTGTAAATTTACATGATTATCAGCACTGGTATTGTTAGACATGCATGTTTTTTTTCTGTTTCGTGATCACAAAACGAAACATAATATGCAACTTACAGAGACTGTTCTTTCTCAATGTTTGAACCATAGACTGTATAAAAACATGGACGTAGTGTCCGTGACATCACCCGTAGGGTCCCGAAGATAGTTTTTGAAGCTCAAAAGTGGGCGGAGGCGGCCGGCGCCATCTTGGCAGCGCGTCACCGCGCGTCACTCCCGGATAATCGGAGAGAGAGCGGGAGGTTGCCGCTCGGTTTGAACACAGGTCAGGTGTGTAAGCGTGTTCATGTTTGCGCTAGAGGTCTTGTTGAGGATCTGGGCAGTTCATTCTGCCCTCTAATGGAGAATATTGGCATATCAGACTCAAAATCTAACTGACCATCTGTTTATCCTCCCCAACGATCGAAAGGAATTTATGACTGTTTGGGAATGTGTTTTTGTGTGTGGGTCCGTTGAAACTGTTCAAAACGATGTGCTTTAAACTTTACATTGTGAAACGGTGTATTGCTTGGTGTATTGCTTGTTAAACGGGAGTCAAAAGACGTTTTTATAAAAGTTTTTTTTACACACATTTCAAGTAAAACATCAAACATACACACTATATAAACAATGTAATGACTGATTTTTTTCCAGAAAAGAGTAAAAAACGAGTCATTACGAGCATTTAAGTGTTGTTAAACAATTTAAAAACTAGTTAGAGTTTGACAAAGTTGAATAAAAAGAAAAAGTAGGCTACTGACCATCTTACCGAGATCTAAAACAAAAAAAGTATCAGATACGTTCGTTAAACAATACGGCAGTTTTTCTATGTTACAATTTAAAAAAGCTAACGTTTGTTACAAGTTAGAAAAGAAAAGAAAAAATGAGCGTGTTTACATGCACGTTCTTAAGCCGATTATGCTTAATAAACCGAAAACACACTTGGTGGTGTAAACGCGGTAACCCGTTTTCTTTTATCGGAGTAAGGTCATAAACGGCGTAAGCATAAACCGGTCGCAACAGGTAGTTTTTTGCCTCTTGCTCCGATTTCGCACCGCATGTAAACGCAATAAGCCGCTTTCTGTCGGCTTATTGAAGTGTGCATGTGTGATACGTGACAGGAACGCATCGTTAGTGCAGATTTAAGCGCATCTGAGCAAACGTCTTGCAGTAAAGAATATATATTGTGAAATATATCACAAAAGCAGACTTTTTCATGACTCAGAAAATGATAAAAATGTGTTCTCATCTGGTGCAGCAGAAGTAGAAGTGGTTCAGTCACAGTGCTGCGTTTATTACTGCATGAGAGGATAATATATGAGCTGTAGCCTAAGTTTCCCGACATGTTGCAAGCTTAATTTAACATCACAACTGACAAATGTATGGAATACTCTTGAGTCAGATATGCAAATGATTATATTTTGACGTCACTACAAGGAAATAACCTGATTTATTAATTAAGTAATGTAAACGCAGCTTACTTGCGTTGTCAGGTTACTGGTGTGCATGTAAACGGGGAAAACTGGTTATTTTAATAAGCTGATATTTGTGAGTTATCAGCATACTGGTGTGCATGTAAACGTGCTAATTTTAATGCTGACTATCCGTATTTTAAAACAAAAAATATCAGACCGTTAAGCGCCAGTAGTCAAAATCTATGTTGTACTCTACCATTAGCTACAATTTAAAAACTAGTTAGAGTTTTGTTACAAGCTTAAAGAAAATAAAAAGACCCGCGAATCTTACGTTGTTTCCGTCAGATACATCCTCATTCGACTGTGTCAATACTCGGAATGAGCTCAGGAGCGCACCGGGCAGGCCACACCTACAACCCGCCCCTAACAGCGGAGGAGTACGGAGCCCCTAAAGGGACATGGTGGTGGGAAAAAAATTCGGGTTGGGAGGAAATATTTTTTTGCGTTCTCTCGAGAAACTTTGCGTTCCCTCGCAAAACTTTTGCGTTCTCTCGCAAAGATATTTGCGT
>NW_015628351.1:4833039-4868745 GCF_001515625.1 Sinocyclocheilus rhinocerous
TTTGCGTTTTGCGAGGGAACGCAAATATCTTTGCGAGAGAACGCAAAAGTTTTGCGAGGGAACGCAAAGTTTCGAGAGGGAACGCAAAAGTTTTGCGAGGGAACGCAAAAAATCTGACAAATATTTTTTCCTCCCACCCCAAATTTTTTCACTCAATCTGATTTTTTTCAACCACCATGTCCCTTTAGGGGCTCCGTAGTGGAGAGACTGACTCAAAGATTTAAACAAAATAATGTTTTTAAATTAAAAAGTGTTGTTCTTAATAAATCAATATCATTTCTTAATTGATGAATATATTCGACCTGTTTTTAACATTAGACCACACTTTTTTCACTTTAAAAATTAGCCTATAGGCCTACAAGTTTTTCTTCTAAACAAAGGCCCTCGCCGCAGGGAAATGTTGATTTATTTTAGTTTTAGTTTATTTAGTTATTCACACTTAATTCAGCTATTCCTTTAATCTGTCTTTTATTTTTGTCAATCTTAACTTGCGGCGTGGTAGGCTATAACAATTTGAACAGATATAGGGGAGAGCGGGGCACAAAGCAACACTTTTTGACTTTCTCAAATTGTGTAAATCCACATGGGGTTCAGAGTAAAAAAAATTTATCCACAGTAATTTCACACTTGTCTAGTACAAATATGTCGCTTTGTTTCATAATTACAGTGTATACGTTTTTCTTTATTTACCCTCAAAAATTGGAAGTGAAATGTGACAACATGCCCCGTAGGTGGGTACATTGTAACATCTGAGGGTCACGTTGTAACATGACCATATAATAGCTTAAAATGACAAGTAGGCTAAGCAGTTAATAATAAAATAAGAACAAATAAAGAAATTACTAATGATAGCACAAATAAAAAATAGCGATAGGCCTACAAATGAAATAAATTGTTTTTTATTTTTTCAGGTAGGTCTAACACACAGTAGGGATATTAAGAGATTTTTCTTTTTTTTTTTTTACCAATTATCCAATTAATGTTTAATCCTAGAAAGCTATTATTATCAGAGGACACATGAGCAGTGTTACCAGAGTTGCCCATTTACCACACCTTGTTACAACACAGTAGGGCTATTGCAGACAGAAACAATACTGTACTACAGAGATGTTTCCTGTCAGCTCGATTTTTGAGTGGACTTTGCTGTTCCGATGAGCATGAACGGTATATGAGTGGAGCACTCACATGAGCCGTGAGCGACTGAGCGGAGCACACACACGCATACAGCGGGATATACTATTGGATAACACGCAGAGCGTCACACCACCTGAAAGTGAATCCTGAGCGGTGAACTCATTTTAGGCAGCAGGAATTTCAGTGCATCTCTAATTATTGGCGACATCAGAAATGGATATTATATAATAGCTGCTTTTTTGAACATTTTAGCAATTTAAAAATATAAAAAAAATATTTTTTACACGGCACCCCTGCTCTCAACAGACGGCACCCTGGTTGGGAAACACTGGTCTAAAGGATAGAGAGAAGAAGAGGAACAATGGCTACAGGAACTATTGGCTCATTAGCAGCGTTTGATGCAAAAACTCAATCGTTGGAAGAATATACTGAAATACTGGAGCATTTTTGTGGCTAATGGAATCGAGGATGAGGGTATGCAAAGAGCTATTCTCAGAAGTCTTGTGGGAGCACAGACTTATAGTGTGATGCAAAATCTTCTCAGCTCAACAAATTCAAGTGAAAAGACTTATCAGCAGCTGGTAACTATGCTGGAAAATCATTTTAATCCTTAGCCAAGTGAGATTGCTCGAGTGCTCGATTTGCAAAATAAATCCAGCTGACAGGCATGTAACAGCGTCATGTTCAAATCAAGGAAATCTGATCATGGAGTGAAGGGAGAAACAAGTGGACAAAAAAGATATCAGAGAATGTTACACGTGCTGTGGATGAAAAAAATCACAAGGCCAATGAATGCAGATTCAAGAAGGAAAAATGTTACATGTGTGGAAAAATAGCCCATATCGCAAGGGCCTGTCGCAATAAAGGCGAACAGAGTGGATAAACTGTAACTAAAAAAAAAAGAAAAAGTGTGTGTCCACATCGAGCATTCAATGTTAGTGAAAATAATAATGACAGTGATGAATCTGAAGAAACATTCACTTTGGCATGTGTAAAAAGTCATTGAAAAAAGAGAAGCCCCTCACTGTTGAGTTATATGTTGATGGCAGGCTTGTAAACGTTGAGATTGATACAGGCTGGAACTTAAACAGGAGAGACCCGAGTCATCACCTGAGGGCCACCTTACTAAAAAGCAGAGGAATGCTGCAGACCAGGAGAGCCAGGAGTCATCTTCTGAGAGAACAAGCCCTCAAAGACCACAGGGCAAAAAATAAATAAATAAATATTCCAGATGTCCTCTGTGCAAAATATATTATCATGATATTAGGCAACATTTTGCACAAAATCATAAATAGAGAAGAAACTAATCTTCTTGTATCATATTCAACCAGCAGATACAACGGAAAGCTGACATGCCCACTTTGTCAGATTGAAGGGTTTGGCAAGTCAGTTGGAGATGTTCCATGCAGGAAATATGCAGTGTTTATGTCTGTTGCTGTGACTGCTGCAAACAGAAAGGAAAATGTTAACTTCAACTCAATACAAGTAGCAGTGTGACCTTTATTGAAGATACTACACTGATTTTATGTTAAAAAAATAAAAAAATAAAAAATGCAGTCCTTTTCACTAATTCTGTTAAAGTTCTATTGCCCCTCATAAAAAGTCCACCCCCACCCACCATAACTGGACACCTGTTTGGACACCTGTCATGTACACCCCCACCACCTGTCTAAAGTAACAATTCACACAAATATGAAAACACTTCTTATTGTTTACTTACTCTCATGTACTCTCACAGATGTGAGCTTCAGAGGAAGGCAAGATTATATATTTTGATCTGTTCTTCACACAAATCTGTAATATGACTTTAGAAGAGTTGGAAGATACAGTGAATGACTCACACAGAACACTTTTATGGTGCTTTTATATTGTTTTTGCTCTATTTGGAGCGTGATAGACCCTGGTCACTGTGAACTGTTATGACCTTTACTTCAGTTATGACAAAGACATTAATTCTCTTGATGCATTTTAATAACTGAAGCACTACACATATGATAGTACTCTTAACAGACTCAAAAAAAATATACAAAAAACGATGTACATCATAATATAATAAGCAGCGAAGGGTTAGATTGTATTCTGTGTGAGAATAAATGGTTTGTAGTCCATTAATGTGACCTACAGTACAGCAAACTCACAAAAATACAAGTGTGCTATTGAAAAATAAAATATACACGAATTAGTAGCAACTATCAGTGAGATCAAACACTGGTTAAACAACAAAGCACTGTGGAGTTCTTGATGCTCAACATCTCTTCATATGTCTGTGTAATTAAATCTGTGTGAAATGATCCTGAATGTTATTTTATAAAATGAACATGAGTTTGTTCAATGAATCAAGCTTCCATCAGCCGTTTCTTTTCAGTCTTCTTATCAACATGATAAACACATCAAAGCATCTTCGCTTGGCTTCCTTTCACATGATTTGTGGATTTGAAAAACACTGATTGGTACTTTTACTGTAAATCACCAGAAACACCGGTTTACCTTTAAATCACACCTCTACTCATTTGCAGACTGTCCGACAGATTAAACAGATCATAATCTTGTGTTGTGTGTTTTGAGGTCTGTGTAAAGTTGGTTCAGTAGGACACTGTAGGCATCCCACCATGAGCTCTAAGCAAAAGAGTAGATGGCCACAGGAGACGTGGGCTCAGAGCTGTCATGGTATGGGCTCCTGTCCATGTTCCTCTTACTGACGCCTGTGTACTCGCCGATGAATGAGCCATCCTCGTTAAACTCGATCTCTTCACCCTCACCGTACTCCATGAGGCTGTCGTCACTGTTCGTTCTCCTGCCAATGTGCTCGATCGCACCTTGACTGCGTCCCTGTCGACTTTCTTCCTCACTGAGGAGGAAATTATTCATTTGAGGCTCATTTTACAGGGAAGAAGATCTTTCTTATTGCAAACAAAGCACATAAAGCTTAAAGAGATGCATACCGTCTGGTATAGGGCATTGTGGACACTCGTGTTATCCTGATATAGAAGCCAAAAGGTCACAATTAATATAATGTGAAGCAGCAAACATAAACATTACATACAAAACATAAAACATGTGTCAATAAAAAAAAATACACTACCGTTCAAAGGTTTGTGGTCAGTAAGATTTTTTAATGCTTTTGAAAGTTTTTTTATGCTAACCAAGGCTGCATTTAAAAACATTAATATTGTAAAATATTAATATAATTAAAAACAATTGTTTTCTATTTGAATATATTTTAAAAATTAACTTATTCCTATGGTGGCAAAGCCACATTTTCAGCATCATTACTCCAATCTTCAGTGTCACATGATACTTCAGAAATCATTCTCATAAGCCGATTTGCTGCTCAAGAAACATTCAAGTTCACATTTATCAATATGTACTGTATAATATTTTTGTGGAAACTGTGATACATTCTTTGATGAGCAGAAATTTAAAAAGAACAGCAATTATTTGAAATTGAACTCTTTTTCAAATTATTATTATATATATTCTTACTTTTGAACTAGGCTGCACGATAAATCACATGCGATATTTAACGCGCATCTTGTCAGAAAGCCGGTTCTGTAATCAGCGGTAAATCTCCATCACGTGCGGGCTTTCACATGGAGCAGCATTAACTACACAGAGCCGTTGTTCACTGACGAGCTGCGCAAAAAATCGCGCGAATATGAACGTGGTTTTGCGCAGCTCGTCAGTGAACAACGGCTCTGTGTAGTTAATGCTGCTCCATGTGAAAGCCCGCACGTGATGGAGATTTACCGCTGATTACAGAACGGCTTTACTGACAAGATGCGCGTTAAATATCGCATGCGATTTATCGTGCAGCCCTATTTTGAACATTTGAGTGCATCTGCTGATTAAAAGTATTAATTTCCCAAACCATTGAACAATAGTGTAAAAATGGTTTAAAAAACACAATCGTTAGACTGGAATACTTGTAGTGTATTAAAGTACTGTAGTAAAAATATAAGGCCATTTAATTAAACAACCAAAAAAAAAAAGTCAACACTGTTAAAAATGACACGAATCATACCTCTCAAGAGACCTTCAAGGGGTCCAATCGCAAAAGACATAAAACAAAAATAAAGGAGGAATAAACAAAGTGAGAAATGTGTGATGGATGGAGTGATGAAAAAGGAACAATTATTGTGGTATATACAGTACATACTCCAAATCAACCTGTGCTAATATGATTATATTATGATGTAAATGATAGGATTGATGAATTTTTTATCCTCACATGCTGTTTTTATGTAAGTGCATCACTGAAAATAAAGTGTGTCTGTAGTAAATAAACTTAAGAAAACTTTTAACATTTTCAAAATAAAACAAAGTCACCTGTAATCAAACGTTCCATTCTCTCTATCATCCATTGGCTCCAGTGCAAAGTCTCTCTTGTCCCGCACTTATAAAAAAAAAAAACAATCAAAATAATGCTTTGCCACATATATTATATATAATGCATAATAATTACATGCAACTTGTCTCAAGTCCTTTTTATCGCACCTGGGTACTTTCCTCCTCGGCTCCTCTTGATGAAAAAGACTATGAGCATGATAAGAACAAGGAGAGCGACTGCACACATTAAGCCAATGAACCAACCCTGCGTCACAATGTCCACTTGATCCCGGGTATATTCTGTTCATGCACACAGCCAATCATGCAGACATGTTAGGAATTATGGTTACAGAACAATGACCATATGAATGTAAACGAAGACACCTTACCCTCAGTTGTAAAATGGGGTGATTCCTCTGTGAACGCCTCCCCGACTCCAACCTCGGTTTGTGCTGCCAGTGAGAACTTGTATCGCGTGTAACGGTCAAATCGCCGCAGGGAGAAGTAGGTGATGTTCGGAGGAATGTATTCAACCTGGATTCTGTCGCCCAGAGTGACGTTCACTACAGAGAAATTATGATCACGGTCTTGTAAGGCTAGATAACATTAAGAACCCTGATTTGTGTGGTCATTTAGACATTTTCTAGTAATAAACAAACAACAAAATGTTAATGATTACAAAATAAAATAAAATAAAATGCTGCAGAAAAAATACAAATAATGTCATAATTTTAAGTAATGCTATTTGGGGGGAAAGACATGCAAGGTTTGTGGGCATTTTTGATCATAAAAAAATTATGTTTTTTACCACAGTAAACTAAATATTAGTTCAAGAGACCGTCAAAATGATGATGTCATGAGAATAGTTTATATAATTTACACATATACTACCATTCAAAAGTTTATAGTCATTAATTTTTTTAAAATAAATTAACATTTTATTTAGCAAGAATGCATTAAATTGATTAGCAATAAAGACACTTATAAAGCTACAAAAGATTTCCATTTTAAATAAATGCTGTTCTTTTGAAATTTCTATTCATCAAAAAAAAAAAAAAACCTGAAAAAAGGTAACACGATTTCCACAAAAATATTAAGCAGCACAACTGTTTTCAACATTGATAATAATAAGATTTTTTTTTCAAATCAGCATGTTAGAATAATTTCTGAAGGATCATGTGACACTGGAGACTGGAGTAATGATGCTGCAGAATCAGATTTGCCATCACAGGAATAAATTACTTTTTAAGATACATTAAAATAGAAAACATTTTTAAATTGTAATAAGATTTCACAGTATTACTATCTGACTGTATTTTTGATCAAATAAATTCAGCCTTGGTGAGCTGAATAGATTTCTTTCCAACAAATTTGGGTGTCAGACAAAAAAAACTGAATTTGTGACTCTAATGCTTTTTAAAAAGTCATGAGAAGGGATGTAAGTGCACTTACATGTCTGATATTTGAGAATATATCCGGTCAGAATGCCATTGGGTTCTGCAGGTTCTTCCCAGTCCAGGTAAATGGTGTCATAGTGCCGGTGCATGATTCTGAACGATCTGGGAATTGAGGGCACTAGAGTGGAAAGGAAGATGCATGTAAGAAGTCAAGTATGTGTTCGATGTGTTATAATGTTAAGTGAACAGTTTAATACCTCCTTCAGGCGTCTGAAACTCAATGGTGTTGCTGGGCGGACCCTCATAGCGATTATTGGCCACTACAATATACATCCTGTAGTTACTATACGGTACAAGACCAGTCAGGGTCCCAGACAAACGAGGTCCATTAGCTTTAAAACTCTTGGTCTTAATCCTCCTGCTCACAGTGTGCCAGGGCAGGCGACTGTTCTCTCTCCAGTAATAAACCTGAGAAACCAACCACAGCTCCATCAGCAGCCCATATAATTTACTGCATGCAAATGAACTGACCTGTGCATCTCAGAAGGCATACTTTGTACTCCTTTATTTCACCCATGATGTCAGCTCGTGACACTGGTTCCCAATGGACTGTCAGCGTTGAGCTCTCGATGTCTGACACGCTCAGGTCAGATGGAGCAGCCACAGGACCTGTTAGAGAACCCAATATGAGTGAAACACTGACTCACATCTCTTTTTCTAATGTATGTTGAACAGAACTTTAGGGTTAATGAAGTAGATGTGAACTTACGGTCCTCCCCAGAGTAGCCAAGCACAATAGTGGATTCTGGGCCATAGCCGAAGAAGTTGACGGCCTGAACTTTAATCTCATAGGGTGTGAAGGTGTCAGTGTCATAGATGATGTAGCTACACCACCAGTATGTTGTGTAGTTCTTCCACTCTTCCCTTGAATCCCTTCGTCTCCACCAAACCATGTAGCCCAGTTTCGGCCCATTCCATTCTCTGTACTCCAGTGGCTTCAGACACAACAAATACATCACAGTTAATATAAATCATATGCATGTGATTACATCACAGTCAGCATCTCTGACTACAATCAATCAACAGTACATCACCTCCCAGCTGATCTCCATGTTATTTCTGAACACTCCACTTCCCATTCCTTGGATGTTCCTTGGGATGGCATCAGGCACTAAAGACAGAAAACATAACTCAATATATAACATAACATAACATAACATAACATAATAATATACCATTCAAAGTTTTTTTTAAAGAAATTGATAGTTATTCAGCAAGGATGCATTAAATTTATCAAAAGTTACAGTAAAAACATTTATAATATTACAAAAGATTTCTATTTTAAATAAATGCTTTTCTATCGAATGTTTTATTCATCAAAGTATCTTGAAAACATTTATCATGGTTTCCACAAAAATATTAAGCAGCACAACTGTTTTCAACATTGATAATAATAATAAATGTTTCTTGAGCAGCAAATCTGTATATTAGAATAATTTTTAAAGATTAATGTGACACTGAAGACTGGAGTAATGATACTGAAAATTCAGCTTTACATCACAGGAATAAATTACATTTGACAAAAAACATTGAAAACAGCTATTATAAAATGTAATAATATTTCACAATAATGGCCTGTTCACACCAAGAACGATAACTATATTGATAACTATATAAGTGTCCATGCCAACGTATGATAACATTTTGTTTATTATAAGCATATGCTGCAGTTTTGTTGTCTGCCTCTTTAAATGTCAAAGCTCTTTAAAATCAGGTGGATTCTGATTGGCTGTTAACGTTTTTATCATTCATCATTCTGAAAGTGATTCCAACAATATTGTTCCTCTGTGCTGTAATCATTATAGTTGTGATGTGGACTTTGCTACTATTTAAAAATTTAGAACAATTTTTAAAACTATATCTTTTATTGTTATCATTATAGTTGTCGTCCTTGGTGTGAATGGACCTTGTCTGTAGTTGTGATTGACAAAAAAATAAATAAATAAATCTTACCGACCTCCAAATTTTGAACGAGAATAGAATAGAACAGAACAGAACAGAACAACAGAATAAGGACCTACCAGCTCCTCCTGTCTGGTAGTATTCAGATGGCCAGCTGGGTTTACTGGGACCTATACCGTTTACAGCGATGACCCGGAATCTGTACTCTACAAACGGTGTCAGCTGTAAAATGACAGAGTTTAGGTTCCCCGGGTAGCTGGACAGGTTCTTCCAGCCGCTTGGCAGCAGCCAATAGTCTGCAAGGAGATCTTCGGTATATTGAACCAGGTACTCTAAAAGAGAATTCATTCAGAATTATGTCATTGTAAGGCTAGATTGTTTCACATTTTTGTTAGCATCTATGTTTGTGTGGATGTGTGTGCCTTTAATAGGACTGTGGTTGCTCAGTCCTGGTACCCAGGTGAGTCTAACGCTCCTCTCTGATGGGTCTGATATCTCTAGGTCACTGGGCGGGTCTGGACGATCTGAAAGCAAAAGTATACATGAATAATATGCTCATGTTTATATTGCATACATGTATAGAAACGGTTTATGTGCTAGTACCCATCACAGTGAGTTTGGCTGAGGCAGTGACCTCCTCCAGTTCACTTTTAACCCTGCAGGTGTAGACGCCTTCATCTCGTCTGTATACATCAGCAATGCTCAGAGAATCCTCATCCTTGGTCATCCTGTAAGACACAAAGCAGTCAAATACAGTCTCTTTTACTGCAGTAAACCACTAGAATAATTAATGACACTTGTGCTTTGTGGCCAGATGTAACAATTTGTTGTGTTTACCTCCTTCCTAAGATCAAGAACTTCTTGTCCTTAAGCCAAGTGACGGTGACATCCAGAGCTGGGTCAAATTTAATCTTACAATCAAAGCGAGCCAGACTTCCTCTTATGACTACAGTATTGTGTGGGGCACGGACGATTTTAATGGGCTCTATAAAATAAAAATACATTTAGTCTTCAAACAATCAGGTCAGCTTGGGTTATTATGACACATAAAACATTTACAAGTAAAATGGAGAATCAAGTATCTGTAAAGCAAAAAGTTTGTATTTTCTTCTTGGCTAATTATTTTGATGTCTTAAATGGACACAGGTGCATATGAAATATAGGTATGTTAGGTAGACATTTCAAAGAAGAAACTCTTCTAGATACTGACCTTTGACCTCTAGTTGGACCTCCTTCTCATCTCGTCCAATGACGTTGCTTGCAACACACACATAGCTTCCCTGATCTTGTAGCTTTGTATTTCTGATTTCCAGTGTACCATTTGGAAGAATCCTATGACGACTTCCCTCTAAGGTACCTAGTCCTCCTTTTGACCTATACACACGTTGATTGGAAACTTTGTTATGTACACTTTTGAATTTTTTTATGCAATTACTGCTTGTTTTGTTTATTCACACCATCACAATAGACATATTTCCTGTTTTTATGCTTGTATTTGTGGCAATTTAAAATGATAGTAAGACAATATATTTACCAACGCAGGTCAGGTTTCGGAGACCCAAAATATGGGCAGTCTAAATGAGTATGATTGCCTTCAGTTGTTTTAATGAGTTCATCTCTGGGACCTAACAGGCGAGGTCTCATATCTGCCGACAACATAGTAAAATTGCAATTATTCATTAAAGCTGATGGTGCATGTAAATTCTAGCTTCTTCTAGCTCTTACCCATTACAGCCAAGAAAGCGTTTGCCATGATATAGCCGTACTGGTTTGAAGCATTGCACTGGAACACAGCAGCGCTGTCTGGAACCACAGCCCTGAACGTCAAAGTGTCTCCTGAAACCTGTCTGCCTGGATTCTTAGGAGCATCTAAAGTAAACACAGAAAAAATGAGCATTAAAAAGCTTAGCAGTGCACCTGGTTGCATATGAAGCTGTTTTTTTCCTCACCACTGATTGGCTCTCCATTAACCAGCCACTGTATCTGTGGTCGAGGAATTCCATCAGCTCTACACACTATACTACCACTGTCATCACGAGACAAAACCAGACTCTCAGGTTTCTCCACCCAGAATGGAACCGCTGCAGATGGAAAGAGAATTGAGAATAGATAGCGATCCTGATTTTGTCATTCATTAAGTAATACTTAAAATACAATTTAGTCATTGTTTAGTCATCTTCATATTGTTCCATAATGCTCATGTTTCGGTATAGATTTGTGTTTTTGAGCACCAAATCAGCATATTATAATGATTTCTGAAGGATCATGTGACATTGAAGACTGGAGAAATGACTCCTGAAAATTCAGCTTTACCATCACAAGAATAAAGCTAAAAACTTAAGATATATCCAAATAGAAATTTATTTCAAATTGCAATAATATTTCACATTTCTGTTTTTGGTCAAACAAATGCAGCCTTACTGAGCATTAGAGACTTCCTTTAAAAATATTTTTAAATTATACAGGCCTCAAAACTTTTGAACAGTACTATGAAAATGGAAGTAGGTGTAATGTCACTTATGTTAGATGATGTTTTAAATGTCAAAGCTGATGTGATGAGGTGAAATGTGTCAAATTAGATTGTTAAATTCTTTGATTTTTAGTGAATAAGACAAAAATGTTGGTCTGCTCCTCGCACAATGTATACGTAAAATATATAGTTGTTTGGAATGTCATTATGGTGCTTTTATAATGTGTTTTTGTTCAGTGACAGATGTGGTCTTGTCACTATGAAGCATTAACTGGAATTGTATGGAAAAGAACAGCGTAAACTTTCTTCAGATTCTCTATTTGGGTTCTATAGAAAAGAATGAACAACAGATTTTTGGGTGAATCCACATAGTGACAGTTACGAACAATAATAATAAAGTAATGAAGTATTCTACATTTGACCCTGACAGTGATGACGTGGTCCAGGCTGCCCATCCTGTTTGAAGCGGTGCAGATGTAGTCTCCTCCATCATCCATAGAGACGTTCTTTATTCTAAGTGTCTTATTAAAGTTTTCCAACTTCTTTCCTGCCATGGACATCTCCTCCCAATCTTTAGTCCATTTGATGAAGGGAGTTGGACTGCAAGAAAAAAGAGAGAATCAGAGTTACTAATGGTTAAAAGCAGGTTTCACAACAAGCTAATCAAATAATCAACTGCATTCAACTGGTCTCAGAAAACAGATATGTCATCAAAATGAGATTAAAACTCACACTCCAGCAGCAAAACACTCCAAAATAAGCTCTTCCCCCAGCATCGCAATGGTTGTGCTGGCGGTTCCTTTGGGTTTCAGAAACTTGGGTGCCGTATGGGCTGCCATGCGAGCTACATAGACATAAAATAAAACACAAATTTGACAGAGAACTTGACACTTTACAAACCTGGCCAAAGCAGACATGACTAGTTAGTGGATCAGTCTGTTGAGTGTTTACAATAAAGAAGCATAAGAGTCCTAACTCACCATGGCGTTAGACTGTTAGATGGATTTAATCATGACTCTTCCTCAAACTGAACACACACAGACAGGCATGAGGGAATATTAAACCAGATTTGCTTAAAGAATAATCCCAAAGCAGAATGAAAATAATTCATCACACAGACCTGTAAGCACCTGCAGAATGAGGGGCGGTTTCTGCTGGATGGTGTTTGTGAAGGGGAAGCGCGCGACACAGACATAGTTTGTAAGAGCATCTTCTGCTACGATACTGGAGAAGTGCAGATCTCCACTATCTGCCTTTGATACTCGACGGTCCTGACGGATTGGTGCCATGGCTGTGGAATAAAATGAAATTGGATACAAACTATAGCCAGTATATTTAAGGGCTTATTTAAGGTTCAACAAACATAACTGTTAAATTGAAGACTTGTTATACAGATACAGTACCATTTAAAAGTGTGGGCTCTGTAAAATTTTTGAATGCGTTTTAAATAATTCTCTTTCAGTTTTCCTTCAATAATCACTGAAAACAGTTGTGCTGCTTAATAATTTAGTGGAAACAATGGTACAATTTTTTACATCCTAGTACAACTTAGCACTGACTCTGATGCTTACAAAGCAACTTTAAATCATTTTAGTTTTCATATCAGAAACATCTAAACTGGAGACTTACTGCTGTTCAGCCAGTAAGTGTCAGGTTTTGGAGGACCTACAGGAGGATTGCAGGGAAGGATGAGAGGAAGTCCAACCACCACTGAGACTGGCTCCAGATACTCCTTCAACCATGTACGGGCCTCTGATCACAGAAATGACATGTTCAAAAAACCCATTTACCAAATGCTATTGCTGTGAATTAACAATTGCATGCTGTGTAAGGGCTTACTGGAGACACGCAGGTTGATGTAACTGGACAGAGCAGAGCCAAACTCATTAGTCGCCGTGCACTGATAGATACCCTCATAGTCATCAGGACGACCCCAGAAGAAAATCTCTAATGTGCCAGAACGCCACCTCATGCTGACCTGAGGATCTCGAGCCACATTCAGGTACACTCCATTACGTGTCCATGTGAAGCTACGTGCAATAAGTGTCATTTATCAGTCAATGCATACATTTTACATTGCGATCAGTCTATATTTTAGCACTTTTTACACAACCAAACAAAGGCAAATCATAGGGAGACAAAGGCCAAAAATGGTCTAGACACGGCAAGTAACCAAGTTAGTCCAATAAAAGACTTGACATTTATTATTATATATTACAATGTGTGGACACTAAAGTGCTTGTTGGATACTTACACTGGAGGTGGATTCCCTGTTGCTTCACACTCCACTATAATAGGGTCAACTGGATCTACTATGCAGTCTTGAGGACTCTCTTTAAAGATCATTGGAGGCTGCCTGACTGTGGGGATATACAGTACACATAAAAATATAATGTTAAATGAATTAAAAGGACAACGTATGAGAATAAACAATGAACTTTGGTCACAAGGCCAGCTGTGGACAAGTTCCAAATAGCAGTTCCTCACCATCAGGAGGAATTTCCATGGCTAAAATCCATGTTTGCTGTAGGATAGTAAGTATGGCAGGAATCCTCCAACACTTCAAAGCTCCCATCTCTGCTGTGTACCTTATCGTGACCTAAAGAACAGAGAAAATACTAGCACCAGTACTAAGATAACTACAAAATACTCAAGTATTGCCCTACATATGCTTGTCTTGAATATCCTTGTTTGTTAATTCATAACTAATCTGTTTTCATAGTTATTAATGCTTTGTTTTGTTTGCGTTATTATTAATAATGAGTTGCGTAGAAGTTAATGGTAAACCATGAAAACGCTCGCTGCTATAGCGTTTGTAATGATGAAGCACATAAACCAAACTATTCCATATGCAAATGAATCGCTTGTTGTATTATTTTTCAGTTCCCGCCCTCTTCCGCTTTCCGCAACTGTGATTCGCTGCCCACGACAGAGCTATTTGCGCACCTCCGTACCCTGTGCGTAATCCTCCTGCGTCAATGATAGTGTTACATTCAGAACAAGCACAAACGTATTTATTTTTGCATTTTAAAATGTAAAAACCTCTGAATTGTACATTACATGTGTATGTTTAATATACGATGATATTAATATGTTTAAAGAAACAGCAGTTTAATTATAAACGGACCAGATAAAAGACCAACGACAGAAAAATATTCAACTCCTTTGCATGGATAATTTAATACGATATACATATGCAAATACATAATGCATCTGTGTTTGTAAAATAGCATAATTTTCTTACTGCATTGTACTTCACAAGTTTCCTAAAGTGGAAAAACAATAGCCTTTGTGTATAATTAAACAAACTAGCATAGCCTACCAACTGAACTGGAGTATCCAGGATTCACAAAATATTCTTTATCCGTGTCAGCAGTTCATTTCACAGTGCTAAAATAAAAACAAATATGATATATTATTCAAATAATGATATATTATACAAATATCACATTTGTCAAGTACACCATCTGGGGATTGTTACCTTTTATATCAGCCCTGCAGTTTGTTTCCTCATTATGCTAATATTAATCTGTCATCATTGTCCCATTTTCCAAAAATGTCATTCCAATACCAAATGTATTTGTTGCATTCAAATAGGTCCAAAACAATGTAAATCCAAGCAGATGTCTTCTGTAATGTATACCTCTCCAACTAGCATCCCTCTTCATTGTCTTCATCCATTTGCCCACTTTACCCATGAACCATGAATGACGTCCCACCCCTCCATCTCTCTCTCTCTCTCTCTCTCTCTCTCTCTCAGTATACTTATGGAAAGTGTCCAAAAACAGCAAAAATACATGTTAATTATAGTGACAAAGGATTTACTGTAAAAATGGTGATTCAAGAATACACGTCTTTATTTTAATTTCTGCCCTTTTATTAATTATCTTGTCATATTTACATAGGCCTTAAATAGCCAAACTCAGCTGACAGATATTTTGCATTCTTTCTGATTATGACATCAATGTGTGGGTCTCATTGTTTGGTCCTGAAAAACTAAGCTAACTCATAATGAATGAAATGTTTGTTTCGCAGTGAAAAATGAAAATGCGGTCATGCGACTCGTGACTGCATCTAAAAGAGATTTAAATCAGCTTTAATAAACTGGTACGCTTTTGTGTACTTTAAATATCCACTTTAACTGTATAAAGCTTTAAACTTAGTTAACATAAATTATCGTGGTCAAAAACAGAAAAAGTTGAATGAACTCCATGTCACAACAACGTCCAAGAGGGCAGAGCTTGACTCAGGAGAGAAGATGTGGGTGGAAACAGGATCTCAACCACTGAAACACATTCCCAACCCACATCGGCTCAGGCATCCAGGGACGCATAAAGTACAATATGCCAGTACGGCCTTACTGTACACTCCACAGATGACCTAATACAATGAAAGAACAAAAAAGTTCTTGAGTCAGCTCACTTAGTGAACAGAGACATAAGCATGATCTAATTCTGGTCATGTTCCTCAGTGGACAACGGTGCGTATGACATCAGCAGCGCTGCAGTGCCATGCACTAAACTGTACAGCGCAGGACACGAGCCTGAATGAACCGCTTCCTCCACAGACGGGACAATGAAACCTCTGTCCACACGGACACAGTAAGCTGGCTCTGTTCAGACAGAATAACTCTGAGGGTTTTGTCAGTTCAGCCTTATAAGTGGCACTAAGCTTGTTTGGAAGAACATCTGCTGGTTAACCTGTCATGAGATGTTGAATCTAAATGTAAACATAATTGTATAACTATATAACCATAAGGAGGACAGACTAGCCTAAACTGCAAGATAGCACATTTTGTTTTCATATGCTGATTAATAATCAGTGGTTTTAGTACCATTTAAAAGTCTTTATTTTGTATTTGTATTCTGATTTTGCATTACATTAGCAAAGCCATAAATAGCCAAACTCAGTTGAAAGATACTGATATTTCACAGTTAGTGAGTGGTCTAAAAGCAAGACAGAATGAATGTAAACTCATTTAACAGTTAGCCGTTTTTTCCCATGCACAATTCTTTATGTTTATATTCATAACTACTAACAGTCTCTAACTCAGTTTATATCTGTCTGTGTTGTTGACACTGTCTTCAATGACCAGTGTAATTCAGATGAAGCAGCTGACTCACAACTCTCAGCTCAAGTCAGAAAGGAGGATGACATTATAATGAAACATGCATTGTTTAGCTAACAGTGACATCACACTGTTTTACAACCAGTAATGGTGGATCTCGAATAGCAATACGGTAGATACAAAACTTTTAATATAAAAAATGTAATAAATATAAATTCTTTAAATATACATTTAAATTAAATAATAAATAAATCATATATGTAATATAATGAAACTTACCCAAGTTGATATTTCAGTGGCTTCAGTGTTCAGTGTTCAGATGGAGGATCCTGTGTCTGTTTTCAATTTACAAAAGCATCATTACTGATTTGTCTCCTAAGCCATGACAGTCTGTCAGAAATCCTGTGATAAAAAAAATCCACCAGTTGTTTGCAGTTTCAAGCAGAGGTTGAAGTAAAATAACTTCTCAGAGGGACAAATTTGCACAACTGTCCAAAATAACAAACAGTGCTCTTGACTGATGTCCCAGTCACCACTAGTCACATGAGCGATGACATTTAAGCATGGAAAACATCACTGAAATCACCATGATTAGAGACTCTAATATACCGTATTGTATATTTAAAGGAAATGGTCACACTGCCATAATCTGTCACTGTGTATGGTAATGATTTTCTATCATCTTTATAGTGCGACTAGTAGATAATATCCATAGGTTTTGTTTTAAAATCAATCCCATGACATTTAAAATGTCAAAACCACTGCATTTCCACTGTTCTCCCATTATTTCTATAGTCTGAACTTCACGGTTAATGTATTAAAAATACCTGAATTTTTAATTATACTTTACATCATCTGATATGTGCTTTAATCTTATTTAAAATATATATTATATTGAAATAAAACATAAACTAGTGATTATATAGAAGTAGTGCTCTTAGTTTTATTTCATTTCATAAATCTGAAAAATTAAAACAGAAATAAAGAAATAAATACATCAGTCTATAAATATTGACATTCATACAGAATTTATATTGGCATATAAGTGCTCAATACGTTTAGTCTAAAATGGCTGTGTATTTGATTTGTAACTTCTCTTACATCAGGGCTGTCCAAACTCGGTCCTGGAGGTGTCCTGCAGAGTTTAGCTCCAACCCTAATTAAACACACCTGAAGCAGCTAATCAAGCTCTTACTAGGCATAAGCCTTGTCCCATGATTTGTAACTTGTCAAAACACAGCCCTTCACAATCTTGTGCGACCAGTAAGGACATATCTTTATAACTTAATGATGTTTTTGTATTATAGCTTTCATCCACATAATTGCATACATTCAACTGAATTCTCGTCAGCACTGTGTAAAGTCCACTCAAGCCCAGCGCTGCTGCAGCTCCCACGCTTTCCCCCCGATCCAGTCCCGTGTTTTCCAGATTGCTGAGCGTTCTGTCATCAGCACTTCACACAGGCGTTCCAGTTTGGGTCGGTTCCGGTCCAGGTACAGCTGTGTGTCTTTCTGCAGCTGATGAAGCACTTCAGGCCTGCTTTCATCCAGCGTCACGTTTGAGCTCAGCATCGGGTTAAAGCGGAAATACACATTCGGTGATAAGAGGTCATCCAACAGAGTGTGAACACCTGAAAATGGCAGTATGAACAATATGTTTGAATGAACCTCAGTATATCCAAAGGGTTTTTTTTTTTTTGCTTTTTTTTTTTTTAAGCGAAGTGCATATGCAAGTGTTTGCAAAACAGCACAGCTGGCTAAATGCACATTTATTTTTATTTTTTTCTTCCTAATAAAAATTTTAGCTTTTTTTACTTTAACAATTATATTCAGGATTTAAATGTACATTTATCCAACTAAAAGTTTTGTTTTAATCTGAAGTCATTATTTTAAGAGCCACAAAGAGAATGTTTTAAATAATTATTAAATCATTGTAAATTGTTTATTGTGCACAAGTAATAATTTCAAAAGTATTCTTTGCAAGTGCGTGCCAAACAGCACAGTTTTGACTGGCTAAATGTACATAGCATCAAAAATAAATTAATTTTTTAATTTTTTTCTGATAAACTTTGTAGCTTTATTTTTTATAATTATATTCAGAATTTAAATATAAATGTATTCAAATAACAAATGCTTTTATCCAAAGTAATTATTTAACCATAAGAGCCATTTTTTAATTATTCAATAATTATAATGTGTGTATTGTACACAATTCATTATTGTAAAAGTATTCTATGTATTAATTATTAATAATATATTAATAATTGTATAATTGTCTATATTAATAATTGTAAAATTGTGCTCATAGTGGTATAAGACAAACCCATGAAAGATACCTTTTTTTAAATTAAATTGTAAATTGTGCATTGAACACAATAATTGTAAAATTATTATTTGTAATATTAGTAAATGTAAACTGCTTCTCATAGTGATATCAGACTAACCCTCAGTATCGGTGGCGCTGTAGATCAGGTTGCTGATTTTGGCTCTCAGACTTGTGGAAGTTGCAGGCCCTCTTCTAGCATTATCATAGCGACCAGTTCCCAGTGACAGCACACACTGGAAGGGCAGGCTGGGCCACAGCAGTCGGCTTTCATGGACAGCCAGAGCACAAGGGTTATTGAGGATAAGACCACCATCCTGGAGAAAAAAGAAAGGAAAGAAGGTCTGGATACAAGTATATTTTGAGTCCTCAAATTTACTAGCCGTCTAAAATGGACTGTTCTGACCTGGTGTATGTCGCCATGAAGAGGGAACTCCTGGAAATATCCTGGAGCAGCAGATGAGGCCCGGACAGCCTGCCACAGCCGGTATCCTGATCCTCCGGCATAGCGGCTCAGTCGTCCCGGAGCATGGTTATAGTTGCGGAAGATAAATGCTTTCGGACTTTTTCCCCAGTTCACTACGGCACTTACGGCAGACACCTGTGTGAGAAGAGAACAGCAGTCAGGAGATCACGAAAACCTGGATTTGAAAAAAAAAAGCCAGATGCTATCTTTGATTGACCTTTGGGCTCAGCTCATCTCTGGCTGTTTTAATTAAAATCTCCTCCCCCATCTTCCCCCTATGATGAACATGTAGGAATAGTTAAGAAAGCAATGCTGGTTTTAATACAGTATAGTTTTTTTTACTGTGTAAATCCGACCTTAAGATCATCTCCCATGTTTCTGTGCTGTAGTAGGAGTGCGTCCAGCCCATCTTCACAGTACCAACCAGGGGGTTTTGTCGAAAAACATCTGACCCGAAACGATGATACATCTCTTCACATTCATCTAAAGAGATACGAGCTAGACCCAACATGAAAGCCAGAACTGCTCCTGTACACCAAACGGAGACAAAAAGTACATTATATAATATATAGGTATGTTATGTACCAAACATAGAGTAAGCTGGTCATTATTGCAAAATGAACCCAGGCAAGGTGATTGAGAGCCCAATGCGGTAAATTATGCAGTCAGTTTTTACTATCTTTCAAAAGTTTGGGGTTGGTAAGATTTTTTTTAAATGTCTCTTATGCTCACCAAGGC
The DNA here is from genome assembly GCF_001515625.1 of Sinocyclocheilus rhinocerous. Classification (NCBI taxonomy): domain Eukaryota; kingdom Metazoa; phylum Chordata; class Actinopteri; order Cypriniformes; family Cyprinidae; genus Sinocyclocheilus; species Sinocyclocheilus rhinocerous. The sequence continues at coordinate 4,852,924 of NW_015628351.1, forward strand.
TGCATTTATTCTTATATACAGTAAAAACAGTAACATTGTGAAATATATTGTGAAATGTTTAGCATCATTACTCCAGTCTTCAGTGTCACATGGTCCTTCAGAAATCATTCTAATTTGCTAATCAAGAAACATTTCTTATTATTAACAGTGTTTAAATGTTTGTGCTGCTTAATATTTTGTGGAGACCATAATACATTTTTTCAGGTTTCTTTGATAAATCAAAAGTTAAAAAGAACAGCATTTATTTAAAACAGAAATCTTTTGTAACAAAAAAAAAGTTTGACCCCAAACTTTAGAATGTTCATGTATATATGTTTAGAATTGTAGAATAGTTTTGTCATGCATTATTACCAGTGCTGACTCCACATATGTAGTCAAAGAGTTGATACACTCGTTTTCCTGTTTGAGCCTCCAGCTGTTTTAGCACTAGTAGTGGAACTAACCCTCTGTAATACACGAAACAACTTTAAGTAAAAACGTTTGTTTATATGAGGGACAAAAATATTTGACTTTTTTCTGTAAATTGCTCACAGATGTTCAGCATCCTTAAAAAGCTTTTTTTGGAAAATGTATTGGACCATATTTGTCCAATTTTACAGGCATAAACTGTTGATTAAATGTGGTGTTTCCTACTTGGTTCCGCCTCCATCAATGGAAAGCACCCTGACCCCACAACCTCTGACCGGATCCACATAACCAATCAGAGCGAGAGTTTCCCTGATGGCTTCTTGAAGTTTTTCATTCATCCAAAAAGTCCGGCGGCATCTAAGCAGCTGCATTGCTGCTCTTTCCTATATTTAATCAAAGAAATGAATCGAAAATTCTGATTTTCTACAGTTACAAGAGAGGTCTATATTTGGTGAAGGGATTGAGTGTTTTACTGTATACCTGCCACACCACAGCCTTGCATGCTGGGTGCTGAATGATGTGAGTGTTCAGCTCCTCCACACAGGAAGTGATAGATGACGGTACTGTAGCCTTTTCCAGTCTCTTCAGTAGAACTCTAGTCATCTCATCTGCCTTTCTCCTCCTTAAAACCTAGAAAACAGATCTCCTGCTATAATGAATCAATTTCAACGGCTTCAAAGCAGATTCACTGCAAAAATAAATAAATATATTTAAAAAACTAAATAAAAAAGCCTTTTACAAAGAAAACACAAAAAATTTAAATAAAATAAAAACTAAATAAAAATAAATAAATACCATTGTAGGATTTACTTTAAAACAATTTTCACTCAGAAATTTATAATAAGTTCCACAAATAATTACACAGAAACAGCAAGTAACACATTACATTTTGAGAAAGATGGAAATATTTTTTTCCAGTACAATGAACTCGAATAATCTTTGTTTTATTTACAACATTTACAACATTTTTTACTGTGTACTACAAGCAAATGCAAATGGATGCATTGATATTAAAATTCTGGACACAATGAGCTGAAAATCATTTCCATGTTATTGCCAGTGACTGATAAATAAAATGATGTTCTATTTTGACTAAGCAAGGCAAAAATAAAACACTAAAAATTTAAATGCTACAAAGTGAATTTAGGCATCACAACATTATAATGTACAGTATGAAAACTTAATATAAATTTGGGGATTTGCAAAAAAACAAAACAAAAAAAGGTAAAGGTGTTGTGTTATTAATGAATTAACAATCATAATAATCATTTAAAAATCTTCAGGTAACTGATATGGTACCTATATTGTGCATCCCTAGTATATGGACCAATGGGGAAAAAAGTATATCTGTACTCCTAGCTGTCATTCACTCAATGGAACTCATACTAGTTCCAAAATTCAATTGCCAACATACTTGAGTAGGGGTGTCTGATTAAATTAACTATGATTTCTGGTCATGCCAAAGTCAGCAAGACTCACTGTTTTATCCAGAATTTCCTCTGGGGTCCTTGTTACAGTTGTGGTCTGGTCACTATGCCTGGAAGAGCCCATTCCCAGGTAGCTGCCCACAAAGCCAGGTATAGTTGAGGGTTTCAACAGACACTCAAAAAAGGACACTGGGTTTTCCTGGATCACAGTGTACTTATGTGAACCTCTGTAAAGGTTTAACTCTCCATCTACCTCCTCATTCTCTGAAGCTGCAGATCCTTTAAAGTACCGGTTAATGTGGTTGGCCATGTAAGTGTAATTTTCCCCAAAGCGAGTGGTGAGGCTGCTCATGTGGAACAAGCCTGGGGATTTGGGCTGAAGAAGTGGATCTTTAGGTTTATTTAGAGTGTCCAGTGAGACTGAAGTCTTCAAGATGTTCATCTCAGTATGTGGTGATTTTTCAACAGTATCTGCTACTTTTGCTCCAAAGTATCGGTTGATGTGACGGGCAAAATGGAGATATCCTTCATCCCAGGAACTAGATACATTGTTATCAATCTCTGGTCTTGTACCCATACTAATGTTTTGCTGAGTTTGTGCAGTTTCCCTACAAAGACCACTTTTATTATTCATAACTCTTCGCTTTCTGCTTCTAGACCTTTTGTGCCCATCATCCGGTGATACCTCCATGTGAATTTGCTTTGCTGGATTTCTAGAGAATACAGAGTTAATGTGATTGGCCACATAGATGTAACTCTCCCCAAATCTGTTTGCCAAAGAACTGATGTGGAACAACTGTAGTCCAGGATAGGCTGAGGTCAAAGGTTGATGTGAGGAAGATTCAGAGACCTGCTCAATGGCAGGTGTCCCTACAAAAGCTCTGGACTCTCCAGTGCGTCTCTCTCTCTGAACTCGTCTTGATGTTCTGGTTAGCGGTTCCTGCACTGCAGACATCAATCCACCTTGTCCATAATCTATCACAGATACATGTTTCTGCTTAAAGTACAAGTTTATGTGTCTGGAGAGATGATTAAAAGACTCTCCTAATCTCAGTCCAAGCAAGCGCAGCCGAAAAGTAGTCCTGCTGTGCTGGTAAACTCCAATGGGAGCTTCTGCTTTGAAAGTCTCTCTACTGGAGGTTGAGTATAATCGATACATCTGAAGGCCCAATACATTCTCATATTTCATATTACTGCTAATTGCTCCAAAAAGTCTGATAGTCTTCTTTGATCTATGAGATTTGAGAGGGATTCTCCTTGTAGACTGAGAGGAGCAGATACTCTGACATGACCTATGAGACCTCCTGACAAGGTGAGAAACATTTCTAATGTTTGTGAGCAGATACTTCATCTTGTACAGTAACCGGAGCCGCTTTGACCCCAGGTGAGTGACCCGGGTTTTGTCGAGGTACCAAGCCATCAGTGAAGCACCAACAACAACAGAGACCAAGCAGATGATCTGAATGAGGACTGAATGAGCATGGGCAGCAGAATCAGAATCATGGAATGTCTAAAATAGAAAGAAGCAAACAAAAATTCAGCAAAGCGGAAGAGATTCTTATTCATTATCTGTCTGTCTGTCCTTGGGGTATGTAATTAAGAGAAAGGTCAGTTCTTTGTATTTATTCCCATAAATAGGAAAAATAATGAAGATCAGTATAATGTTTAATAATGTAGACCACAGTGTTGATTTATGTTTGTACGCCCCCTTCTGGTCAGTTATGGAGGATTTATATACTTGTGTTACTATAGTTAAATTAAATAATGAAATTTTGCACTAAATAAATCATGTGTAAATAAATGTCAAAAATACATCCATGTCCAATGGACAAATGTAACTTATGTTATCCATTTACTGACTTTTTCATTATTTATTGACAAGTTTGGCACCACAAATCCTCCATAGTCAATTGCTTTGAAGTTTGTACTTATGCTAATTTATCAATAGTAATTCAAAGCAAATCTTCTAATAAATGACACACCGCCGTGCAGCTTACAAACCAAATAATTACAGAAAAAAGTGAGCCAATTAGATTCATACAAATTCAGTCCTTTTAACAGTGATGTTTTAATTAGCCAATTTTAATTAAGCCTTTAATTCAACAATCTCTTTAGGGATTTTTCAGAGTGGATTTTATAAGCCATTCTGTGAATAAGAACAGGGTGACTGTGCTCAGAACTATGAAATATGACACCAAGGTGTCGACTGTAGGTCAGAAAAATACCCCGTTTAGTATTTCCATGAACCTCCGGTACATATTTATAGTTGCCTGTTGGTCACATGGCAGAAAGCAAAGAAGTGCAGCTATTTGCCTCTTCTGTCTTTGTTGTGATCTATGAGGACTGGCAGCGGCCTTTGCGTCACGTTGTGTACAGACAGTTCCACAACATGCCTGTATCCATGTGCTTAGGCACAGTGAATCAACGAGTCCTCTATTTAAAATGCCAGACATAGTAAAAATTCACCAGCAGACCTGCTTTCTCTTTTGTAATTTGTTCCAACGTGTAAAATATTAACACAAAGGCTGACCCTAATGTATATCATAAACAACTGAGAATTTAAATGCTACACAAACTTCAGTATCTATTCTCAGACCTATATTCAGCAAAAAATTACAAATGCACTAGTAACATGAGGTCTATATTTTTATATAAAAAATGTTATTAAGCAATACATATTTTAATGAATGATAGAAATCTATTATTAGAGTCATAAATCTCATTGGCCTTAATAAAACAAACATATAAGAGATATATACACACACACTATCTATTGGTTGTAATTCTGTAAGATAAAGTTTACAGTTTACAGTGTGTAGCTTAAGTAATGATTACAACTCGTAACATAAAAAAAAATCATATTTTATTCTTCACTAAAACAGAAGGTCAAGTTAAGTCCAATTCAACAAAGCACACTTAACCTTGAGGGTCACTTGTAGATTTCAAATAAACTAGTTATTTTGTCTTACCTGTCGCTCTCTCTTTTTCTCCTAAACTTGACTTCAAGGTGATAAATAAATGCTGACTTTCCTTCCAAAACACTTATATTGCTTGTTTTCTCTTGGATTACGTCCTGTGGTGTTTACACTTGTTTCTGTTGTGGTTTTTAATCCCACCCTACTCTGAAGTTAAAATCCTATTGGTTGGTTTAAAGGGACTACTGACCAAACCCCTGACCATTTCTCATTAAAGGACAAGCTGTCCTTCCGCATCTTAACAGTTGATGTCCAGTCAGGAGGCTTCTAAATTTAGAAAAAGTTCCCTCAGAACTGTTCAAAGTGTCAACACTCTGGCATCATTTTCCTCACAGTACGAGTAATTTATTGTATATACATATATCACAGTGCGTGTTTTTTTGTTTTTTTTTAAGTTGGAGATCTTAATAAAAGATCATTTATTCTATTCACATATTGACATTACAGTTATATTCAGACTCTTAAATATTAAATGCAATAAACTTAACAAATAACAATAACAGCTGTTACTTCCAATACATCCATTGACCTGGAAAGTCTGTTTTAAAGCTCTCTATCCCTAATGACTATTTTTTAGCACAGTGTCCAGTGGTGCAGCCCTATCTGCCGGTCCACTTCAGTCTGTTTCTTGCAAACACCCCATACGCTCGCTCCATTACAGGCCTGAACAGTGGGAGAGAGATTAACGTGCCAAGCCAAGCCAAACCCCACGATGAATCTGCTCTCAGAAGAACAAAAAGTCACATTGAGGAATAATTAATTATATTTGATAAGGTGTTCCTTGAATTTAAATACCATACAAATGTTTCTGAATGTTTTAGACTGAGGAAAACCAGTGAGAAATCATGAAAAAAATTCAAAAGAATCGAAGGAAAACCCAAAAGATTCATAGATTTTTTTTCAGAAAGTTGGTAACTAGTTTAAAGTTCCCAAAATTATTCCAAATGAGGGCGAGTAAATTATGACACATCATCATTTAGTGTGGACTTTTTAAATGCTCTTGTGACTTTCCACAAAAAATAAATAGATAAATAAATAAAATAAAAATCTCTCACCTTGTTCTTCTCATCAAACACAGTCATTTCCTCCATTGCCATCTCATAACTTGACTCCTTCATATTTGCTCCCATCATATTCTGGCAGTGAGATGTCCACAAAATCTACTTTATCTGCTCTATTTCTCTGAAGAAAGCTAATTTCTTTAACACATATTGGGCATTCTCCATCATACAGCATCGATGACACAAAATGAACATGATACACTGCTTATAAGGATGCCTGGGTGGAAAGCTCACTAGGCTGCCTTCAAGATATTTCTTCTGATGCGTACAAGCTCAAAAATGTACACTCCAGTCTATATACAGTATGCCTACAAAATATTTATTAGACTATCCTGGACGTAAAAACAACGTCACTGTAATTAGTTTAAGGAAGAAGTGTGTTCTCACCCTTATAGTGTCAGAAGATCCTTGTTCTCTCTTTTGAGAGCAGAACAGTCGCTGTGCAATAACGACACTCGTTCTGGAGTCGATATAATGTAAAGCTCCAACCAAAGGTAATCTGATAGCCATTTTAGTCTTATAAACTGATTTGACTGAGAGAAAGGAGCATTTAAAATTACGTGCTGTACTTTATGACTTGTTCCGATGTCTGTTAGCTAACTCGCTAAGAACTTACACAACACATTTAGGGAACGCATTAAGAGACGAAGTAACTTACTTATTTTTTCATACCGAGTAACGTATGCAAGCATGTGTGATGACATTTCAATATTGCGGCATCAAGTTAATTATTGTATTTGACCATTAGTATATTATTCAAAACAAAAGCCAGTGCACACGTGAGATCACCGACTGTAACTGTTCCTTGTTACTTTAAAAAAATAAAAGTCCCACACACACTGTACATTCGAAATATCTGAAAACAAAATCGGGACTAAAAAAAACAAACTGTGACTGTATCTTCCACTTATTAAAAAGTAAATATGTAATCCGACACACAGCCTCGACTGGACATTACAATCTTTATTTTAAATAATGTTTTTATACAAATAATAATTTAAAAAAAAGATCCATCCCCAGACAGTGATATGAGCTAGTTCATATTTTTACTTTCCCTTGCTCTATGCAATTCATGTTTCCAGCTGCTCTGGACAAATTTACCAAACAATGAAATAAATATCTAACAAAAGAAAAAAAAAAAAATACACAAAATATATCATTTCATCAAGTCACGCCTTTATTTCTCTTGTGTATAAATTGTACAAACAATTGTGTAGATCAAATCAGCAACATCTTAATGTGACCCAGTCCCTGATCTCCATCTACATCGTCAATTCCTGTAAAGGCAGGCAAAAAGATGAATTAAGTAATACTGCTTGAAACCATGGCACCACATTTAAAGCCTGAGCTCTTCTCAGAACAAATGAACTGGCTTCAGGACAAATTCAGAAGAACGAAAGTCAAATGTTAATTCATCACAGAAGAGTTTTGAAAAAAAAAAAAAATTTTTGAATTGTAAAATGTATTTTATTTAACTGCATAAAGTGAGAACTTTTAAAATCTTTTTAAAAGTTATCAGTTTAACTCACCATAATAGCATTGACAATGTCATTATTGTTATTCTTCAGTGCACGCACAGCCTTTGCCCTGGATACATTGGCCTGTGACATGACCAGCTCAATGTCCTTGACCTCCACTCCGGTCTCATCAACCTGCAAATGGTAAAGCAAATCACTCATGAATGTGGACATTTACTTTTCACATTTGTTGAACACATCAACAGAAGACCTTTCATGAAGCATCTTCAGTATTATTCTGTTCTAGAATCACAATAGTGTTAACATTCACCTCTTCCTCTTCGCTCTCCTCCTGTACTGTGGGCGTCTGTGTGTTTTCCTGGATGTTTGAAACGGCTTCTCCTTGAACCTTGAACTTCTCTGCGGCTGCTAACTGAGCTTGCTGGGACAGATCTTCAATCTGAGAGGAGCAAAAAGCATCAGGATTTTAGTTTGTTTTGTGAGCTTCAATGTGTTCTTCACTTACACCACTGTGAAAGTTTCCTCTCTCAGGACAGAAAGTTTGGCTTCATCAGACTCAGAAGAACGAAAGTCAAACTGTTTAAATCATCATCAAAAGGTCACTTAGGTCTAGATCACAGGTTGCCATGTAGAATTAGTTATCAAACAAAACAGGGCTGAGATAGAAGTACACCAACCTTAAGTAAGAAAGCAGATTTTATTCTAATCTTTACCTTGGCCTCACCGAAGACAATGTAAGTATCTGAAGCTGGACTTTTGTAGACATCTGGTTTGGTGATGACAAAGAGAATGTTCTTGGACTTGCGAATGGTTACTCTGGTAACACCAGCAACTTGTCTCAACCCCAATTTGGACATGGCCTGGCAAAAAGAAGAAAGCGTACAGATAAACAACACTGCATTAATTCTAATTGAATTTAGTGTTAAAATTACATTCATTCAGTTCCTGTGGATGACCTACCTTCCTGGCTTTCTTCTCACTCCTGCTTTGTTTCGCTTTGCTGACTGGTTCCTCATCGATTTCAGCTGCAGCTGCAAGCTGTGGAAAGGGAACGCAATTTTAATTCATGTCAATGCCAAATTGTAAATGAAACGGTGAAAGAAAATAAAGCGGAGGGAAATTAATGCTTTTTGTATGTGCTGATCAAAAGAATCTTACCTGTGCCTGCTGTGTTTGTGTCTGTGCAGAGTCCTGGTCTTCCAGTTCAGGAACAGATTCGTCACTGTCAGATTCAGTGCCAGACCCTAAAACACCAAGACATATTAAGTTAATTTGCCATTAGACACATAGATTTTCACCAAAAATCCTGTTGGAATAATCAAACTCTTCAATGGCAATGGAGAAAAGGGTGGATCAGTTTTACAGCGTTTTAAATTACACAAATACTTTAATACCCTTTAATATACCTCAAAATAGAAGCAAACGTAAATTGCCATTATGCTTATAACTCTGAACAATATCCACATTGATAAACCATTCAACTATTGGCTCTATGCTCTTTGAACTACTTCCTGAAAAGCATCCAACTAAAGCTTTAATTTAACTCAGACTAAGAAAAGGCGATTTCCAGACCATAGTTACCAGGCTAACTTTCACTTATGAAGTGACCCTAAAAACTTTGTGGGGAGGAAACATTTGACAATATATACCAGCATATGCATAAAAAGCAAAAACAGACAGAAAGAGATAGAAAGAGATACCCTTGTCGTTCTTGATGACTGGCTCCAGTATGGATGGGGCTTTAACTGGTTTGGGAACAGGGGCTGGCTCAACTTTAGTGACAAGGACAGGTTCAGCTTTAGGGGTAGGGGCAGCCTCAACTTTAGGGGCAGAAGCCTCAACTTTAGGAGCAGGGGTAGGCTTAACTTTAGGGGCCGGAGCGGACTTAACTTTAGAAGCTGCAGCCTCAACTTTAGAGGCAGAAGACTCAACCTTAGGAACAGCAGCCTCAACTTTAGGAGCAGCAGCCTCGGCTTTAGGGGTAGGCTTGCCTTTAGGGGCAGGAGCAGCCTCAGCTTTAGAAGCAGGGGCAGGCTCAACTTTAGGGGCAGGAACAGCCTCAACTTTAAGGGCAGGAACAGCCTCAACTTTAGCAGCCGCCGCCTCAGCTTTAGGAGCAGCAACAGGCTTAACTTTAGGGGCAGCCTCAACTTTAGGGGCAGAAGACTCAACCTTAGGAACAGCAGCCTCAACCTTAGGAGCAGCAGCCTCAGCTTTAGGGGTAGGCTTGCCTTTAGGGGCAGGAGCAGCCTCAGCTTTAGAAGCAGGGGCAGCCTCAGCTTTAGGGGCAGGAGCAGGCTTAACTTTAGGGGCAGGAACAGCCTCAACTTTAAGGGCAGGAACAGCCTCAACTTTAGCAGCCGCCGCCTCAGCTTTAGGAGCAGCAACAGGCTTTTCGCTTTGCTGACTGGTTCCTCATCGATTTCAGCTGCAGCTGCAAGCTGTGGAAAGGGAACGCAATTTTAATTCATGTCAATGCCAAATTGTAAATGAAACGGTGAAAGAAAATAAAGCGGAGGGAAATTAATGCTTTTTGTATGTGCTGATCAAAAGAATCTTACCTGTGCCTGCTGTGTTTGTGTCTGTGCAGAGTCCTGGTCTTCCAGTTCAGGAACAGATTCGTCACTGTCAGATTCAGTGCCAGACCCTAAAACACCAAGACATATTAAGTTAATTTGCCATTAGACACATAGATTTTCACCAAAAATCCTGTTGGAATAATCAAACTCTTCAATGGCAATGGAGAAAAGGGTGGATCAGTTTTACAGCGTTTTAAATTACACAAATACTTTAATACCCTTTAATATACCTCAAAATAGAAGCAAACGTAAATTGCCATTATGCTTATAACTCTGAACAATATCCACATTGATAAACCATTCAACTATTGGCTCTATGCTCTTTGAACTACTTCCTGAAAAGCATCCAACTAAAGCTTTAATTTAACTCAGACTAAGAAAAGGCGATTTCCAGACCATAGTTACCAGGCTAACTTTCACTTATGAAGTGACCCTAAAAACTTTGTGGGGAGGAAACATTTGACAATATATACCAGCATATGCATAAAAAGCAAAAACAGACAGAAAGAGATAGAAAGAGATACCCTTGTCGTTCTTGATGACTGGCTCCAGTATGGATGGGGCTTTAACTGGTTTGGGAACAGGGGCTGGCTCAACTTTAGTGACAAGGACAGGTTCAGCTTTAGGGGTAGGGGCAGCCTCAACTTTAGGGGCAGAAGCCTCAACTTTAGGAGCAGGGGTAGGCTTAACTTTAGGGGCCGGAGCGGACTTAACTTTAGAAGCTGCAGCCTCAACTTTAGAGGCAGAAGACTCAACCTTAGGAACAGCAGCCTCAACTTTAGGAGCAGCAGCCTCGGCTTTAGGGGTAGGCTTGCCTTTAGGGGCAGGAGCAGCCTCAGCTTTAGAAGCAGGGGCAGGCTCAACTTTAGGGGCAGGAACAGCCTCAACTTTAAGGGCAGGAACAGCCTCAACTTTAGCAGCCGCCGCCTCAGCTTTAGGAGCAGCAACAGGCTTAACTTTAGGGGCAGCCTCAACTTTAGGGGCAGAAGACTCAACCTTAGGAACAGCAGCCTCAACCTTAGGAGCAGCAGCCTCAGCTTTAGGGGTAGGCTTGCCTTTAGGGGCAGGAGCAGCCTCAGCTTTAGAAGCAGGGGCAGCCTCAGCTTTAGGGGCAGGAGCAGGCTTAACTTTAGGGGCAGGAACAGCCTCAACTTTAAGGGCAGAAACAGTCTCCACTTTAGCAGCCGCCGCCTCAGCTTTAGGAGCAGCAACAGGCTCAACTTTAGGGGCAGGAACAGCCTCAACTTTAAGGGCAGGAACAGCCTCAACTTTAGCAGCCGCCGCCTCAGCTTTAGGAGCAGCAACAGGCTTAACTTTAGGGGCAGCCTCAACTTTAGTGGCAGAAGACTCAACCTTAGGAACAGCAGCCTCAGCTTTAGGGGTAGGCTTGCCTTTAGGGGCAGGAGCAGCCTCAGCTTTAGAAGCAAGGGCAGACTCAGCTTTAGGGGCAGGAGCAGGCTTAACTTTAGGGGCAGGCTCAACTTTAGGGGCAGGAACAGCCTCAACTTTAAGGGCAGGAACAGCCTCAACTTTAGGAGCAGCAACAGGCTTAACTTTAGTAGCAGGAGCAGCCTCAACTTTAGAGGTAGGAGCAGCCTCAGCTTTGGGAACAGCAACAGGCTTAACTTTAGCGGCAGGAGTAGACTCAGCTTTAGGGGCAGCCTCAACCTTAGGGGAAGGAACAGGCTCAGCTTTAGGGCTAGGGGAAGACTTTTCTTTAGGTGCAGGAGCAGCCTCAACCTTAGGGACAGCCTGAGCTTTAGGTGTAGGAGCAGCCTCAGTCTTAGGGACAGAACGGACTGCAACTTTAGGGGCAGGAGTAGGGTCAATTTTAGGTGCAGCCTCAACTTTTGGGGCAGGTGCTGCTTTCTGTTCAGCCTTAGGAGCTGGCTTAGCTTTGGGAGCAGCCTTTGCTTTAGGGGCAGATTCAACTTTACTGGTAGAGACAGGTTCTGTTTTAGGAGCTGGTGGGGTAACTACGGGCATTGTACTAGGTGGCATAGGGGGGAAAGCAGGCATTGTAAAAGGATTCTCAGGTGGTAAGAGAGGTGGGAGATCATCATCCTCAAATGCTGCAGGAGCAGGTTTTGGGGGAGCAGCAGTGGCCGTGTTCACATTTGGCACTTGGGCAGGGACAGGCTTAGCAGCTGCTGTTGAAGGCAAAGGAGTCTTGGCATCTGAAACAGCAGGGGTTGCTACTTTTGGAGCTTCAGGGGCAACCTTAGGGGCTTCAGCCACTTTGGGTGGACTGGCAGCCACAGCTTCTGTAAATGACTTTGGTGCTGGGGCAGCAGATTTAGAAGTTACTTTAAAGGCAACAGGAGCCACAGCAATTTTGGGAGAGACAGGGGAAGCATTTCCATCTCCTGCTGATTTTGCTACCTCTGGTACTGGTATAGCAAGAGACGGCAGCGCTGCAACTGGTGCAGGATCCTGAGCAGGCTTAGAGGCAGAGGGAGGTGCTTGCTCAGGTTCAGCAGGTTTAAAATTCTTTGCTTTCTGTTGCTTCCCTTGTTTGCCAGCCTTTACCACCCTGGGAGCAGTCTGCTCAGTTTTCCCAGCTACAGGACAGTCAGCTGGAGTAGAGGCCAAAGGGGAGCATGGGGGGGTAGCACGAGGGCCAGAGGCAGATTTAGGAGAGGTAGGGGAGCTTGAGGAGGCAGATAGAGAGGAGCGTTTCCTGCGTCCAGCAGGAACTGGCTTAGGAGCAGTGGTGTGAGGAGAAGAGGACAGCTTGGGGTTAGTTTTGCCCTCTTTAGGCTTTGCCTGAGAGGGAGCAGGGGCCGCAGCAGCTGGTGTGGCTAATGGAAATAAAAGGGCTAGAGTAACTTTTTTGGCTATTAAAAAGTGCATGGTGTAAACCATCACATCCATGCTGGTTATGAGGGATGCTGTCAATTGCACGAATGTGTTAAATCGCTCCACAAAAGGACAACTGGCTACTAAATCAAACCAAACACACCTTGATTATCTTGTTAGAAATTTTAAGACTTTGTAAAAACACCACTCAACTGCACATGCGTGAACCAGACAGGAACTGGCAACGAACTACAGCATCTAAAAAGATTTGTAATAAACTAACATTGTTCAAAGATTAACACAATCTTTGGCACATTTAAAGTCCATGTAAACTGGATGTTGCTACCCACTTTAGTATTGTGATGCGGACTTTATATGCAATACTTTATGGTAAATTAGACTTAGACAACTTACTAAAAATTTGAAAGGACAATCACTCAGTTAAACAGTGTAATATTGCCTATTCAGCAAATAAAGTTGAAACAAAACTGAAATAGTGAATATTAGTAAGCAAATGCCCTCAGAGGCACAAGTAATAAACTGCATTTTGTTGAAAATATTTTTTAAAAAGTGGTGTATTGCTTCTACAGTACATGATCCCAATTAAAAACAAGTCTAAACATAAATCTATTGTGAAATAATGATCACAGAGCTATATAAACTTGGCTAAAAACACTATTATTCTGGGTCAGTGTGCGAGCAAGCAATGATGCATGAGATTGGATAAGTATTATGTGCATTTGTGTTTAAAAAGACACAGTAAAATTTACCACGTTGCTGGTTAAATATTATGAACTGTAATCCCACGATCAGTATCGGTATATTATCAATAATAGGCCACAAGATGCACTTCTAACTTTCATTACAAAAAAAAAAGAAACAAAATTCATAAACTTTACTTTACAACTTTCACGACAGACTACAGAGACAACAGAGTGCCCACTGCTAATTTATGCCATACAATGCCCAAGTCCCAACTTCAATTAAAATTCAAAAACAGCACTTAAGAAATCAAGTAGTATGTGAAATGTATTCAATCAGAGAATGTATCAAATACTTAGCTCTTTTATTATAAATCTGAGGAGAAATATGATGACTCTCAAAATCAAGGTAATAACATTCTGCCTAGTGGAAAAACCTTGTCTCTTGCATGACAAAAATGCCCCTTGTAACGGATCCAAGAAATCATATTTCTTATTCCTATTGTCATAACTGCAGTTTACCAAAGTGCTATCCAAGAGATATAGCCTAGTGTTCCATATTTATGACTAAACTCACCCAGTTTTTGACCAAGATTTGTATACTTAGTCAACTTAAAATGATTAATTTTGTTGCTTTAACACTTAGCTATAAATATTTACATTGTGAACCAAATGATGCTGTACATCACAATCTACACAAAAAAACTTGTTCCTCAAAATCAGAATCATTGGGAGACTTCATTTGTAAACATGCTAAATTGCATGATTCTCTTCACAAAGACCAGAAAACCTTGCAAATACATTCATGTACAATAAATCCCTCCAATAAAGAACAATACATTTCCTAATCTAAGACAATATCTTAAAAACAAAAAAAAAACCTTGTTATAAATGTCTTACAGCTATTCAGGTTGCAATCACTCAAGTTCAGTGAAATGTTAGGAAAATGTTCATGCAGAGTGGTACTGTCCATATTCCATGCACAAAAATTTAAGGATGCATGTGCTTTCTATATCACAACTAGGGGTGTGCGATATATCGTCTGCGATAATATCGTAATTGTTGTTTTAACGATGTGCGATTTGACATTATCGAGTATTTTGCAAAAACCATTCAAAACATCCCTACAGAGCGCACGCATACATTACGTGAAGTCTAGACTAGTGCGTGTGTGCATTTAGTGTGTTTTCTTTCACTGCATGATTCAGTCTATTAAAATGCATTTAGAATTATCACAAATTCAAGACATGATGGCAGAAAATTTATATATTTATACCACTTCATATAGTTATTCAATTTCACACGAAGAGTGCCGTTTTTCTCCAAAAATTACCATGATTACAAATGTGACATTGAATTCAATAAACAATAAGTTAATTAAGAGACTTACGTTTTAGACACCATATTGCTTGTTTTTGCTCTATTTCGCCAACAAAAATCATTCCGAATACAGCCTCAGCGCTGTTTTGTGTCTCTGAGCAACATGACGGTGTTTCGTTCTTGAATGAATCAACCGTTTAAATGATTCGGTTCAATCGCAATGACTCATTTATTAACAGTGATTTGCTGCCACCTGCTGGCGGTTTTAATTTCAAATTTCGGCTTTTTCTTTTTTTCTTTTTTTCATGTTTTAAATCATTTCAAATATCAGTATTCAACGTTTTATGTTTAATATATCAAAACATTATTTATGCATTTGTAATTGCAGGTTAAATGCATTCATGTCTTGCATTAAACAAAATACATGTGTGTAAATACATCTAAATGCCACTTCAGATGCAGCTTCTGTGTTGATTTAATTTGCTTGGTAACAGCCCAAATGTCTTATTATTCTAATTCCCTGATTAAATGTAAGAATTTGACTCAAAAGATAATGGACACTTTTAGAAAAAATGGCTTTATAAAGGTAAAAATGCCCATAAAATGCAAAAATCAGTTTAAACTTATTGGAAAAGATTAATTTCTATCAGTATGAACTGACCACCACACAGAATATGAAGAATATTAAAAACATTAGGAGTCAGCGGTCTTCGGCAGTCCTTAAGGTACCAGCACAATAACACACTCAGCAAAATATAGTCTAATTATCGTTATCGATAAAATCCCATAAAATATAGAGATATAATTTTTTGTCAATATCGCACACCCCTAGTCACAACTCAACTTTAGTGTAATATTAATCAGTACACGCAAACACACTGTTGAGCAAGGCAGTCCTGGATCACTCACTGGATTTTCAGAACTACCGTTTACTACCTCATAACCAATCAATATATCCATTAAGTAGGCTAAATAATGAAATAAAAAAACTACACTGAACGTAAGAGCTGCAGCTTAAAGAGCGAATTCTCCCCCAAAATTGTCATAACTTTTTTTATGTTGATAAATGATGAT
>NW_015628351.1:4868885-4912429 GCF_001515625.1 Sinocyclocheilus rhinocerous
ATAAATTATATATATATATATATAAATCCTGTTTTTTTGTCTGTAAAATTAAAGTCAATAACATTCTCCAAAATATCTTCTTTTGTGTTCCACACAAGAAATCCATACAGGTTTGAATCAACAAAAATTGGCTGAACTATCCCTTTGCCAGAACTAGTGCAGTTTTTTTTAATCCAGGGAGGGGCTCAAAAACATTAACCTAAAAACCTCTAGCTGGAGAAATCTGACTCGAACAGCATCCCCACCCTACAAAAAAACATGTCACCACTCCAATTAGAGAAACTCGCTTTGTGAAGTTTCTACAACAGCTGGTAGAGGACCATTAAAAAAAACCCTGCAGAAAATCTAAAACAGATGCAAAAACACCATAAAAATAGACTGATCAAACTTACAGTACCTGCCTTATTTTTTTTTTAAATAAAAAACTGCCAAAAGGATGAACGCTATAGCTCCAGGACTCCTCGCACAACCCGTGTTCGTTTAGTCAGACATGCACATTTAAAAGCAGTACTAACCCGTCTCAGCCTGGGGCTGCTGCATCTCCTGCTCTGTAACAGGGACAGTTTCTGTGGCTTCGCCTGGCATTCTGGACTGCAACAGAAATAAACAAACAATACACAAACATTACAAGTTTTGCAAAAAATTAAGTCAATAACATGTTTTAGACTTGTGTTAGTCTGTGCTTTGTGCTCATGTGGATACAACTATTCAAAGTGTGCAGTACACTAGGCCTCTGCTGTCAGCTGTTAACAGCCACCTTGAATTAAACCCACTGCTGTGTTCACATCTGATCAAGTATCGAGCTCGAATGATAACATTTCACAAGTCCACTGTACGGAAACTGTGAGTTTGATAAAAACCCAAACACATAATATAGCATATTCAATATCATAACTACACAAAAGCATTGTTTTACAGGCTGTTCATAGGTGCGCGTGTAGAGTGATGCACATTTCACGTGTATAACAGAGCAGCACTGTCCTCTATCAGAGCAAACACTACCCAAATAATAACAAAACAACGCAGACAGCAGGAAATTAGTTTTTGATATTTCATAATATAATGTTACCTTGACATGTGTACCTCTGTATGTTTATAAATTATGTTTAATAGGCGAGATCAACTTTCCAATGACTGATTATTACTGACGCACACAAAGCAAGTTCTTTTTGTCATTACATTGAAGAGTTTTCCGAAATATCGCTCTAGTCGTTTATAAAACTATATTTCGTATGATTTGAACGTTTCGTTAGACATTCCTCGCACACAGCGAGCGACGGCGCGTCTCGCTCCCCCATTTTGAACAGTCCACCGGTTGTGTTCATCAAGATATTTCCTCAACAATCAAGCCAAATAAATAAATCTTTACCGTTCAGCACAGAGGAACACTAAAGCATCAATACAAGTAGTAAACCAGAGGTCAAACGCGTCAAAACAGCGTTGGATGACAGTAGATGTAACACAGAAGCACTCACTTATTCAGGGCACAGGATCCAAGATGGCTGTAAGAGAGGTCTTCTGACCTCCGCGTCGCTCTGATGTCACAGCTCTGCTTCCGGCCCCAACAGGAAGTTGCTTTTGGATACGCTCTTGCTGACAGCGAGAACCCACATTTTCAGGTAAAAAATATTGTTTATGTGCTTGAGCTCTGCTATTTTAGTGCGGTACTGTGTATACATTAATTAGACGTGATGGAGAATTCACAGTAACTGTTTTAAAAGAAAGAATGTATTTTTGTTTACAAAAAAGAGCAATGCTATGCTAACCTGACAATTTTTTGAAATCGTTTGCCTGACGTAACGTTACTAATACTACGATCAAAAGCACTTTCTTTCATCGTAGGAGTTTAATGTGAGAAAATACATTAAGCAGGTTAAACAACTTTAACGTTATGTTATATACTGTTGTGCCTAAACCGGGGGTTTTCAGTCTTTTAGGTCACGGACCCCCAAATATCATCATCCTAAAATGTTAAAAGGCAGCGATATATTTTCATGTTTAAAGACCCAAGTTATACTTTAAAAATAATATTATATACATGAGAGACTATAATTCGTATATCTTTATTGTCTGTATATCGCTTACATTGTTTGATGTATTTTAGTTTTAATATCTATCTATCTGTCTGTCTGTCTTATTTTTTTTATAATTGATTTGATCTTACATTTGTTACACTGTTTTTCTCTCAAATTTTCCATGGACCTAAAACAATCCTGGCCTAAAACATTCTTCTGTTTAATTCCAGCAGAGAGATGTCTATGTCCCATTTGTATGGACGTAGAGGTGATGAGGAGGAGGATGGTGTGGAAATTGAAAAGTTTGAGGTGACCGAGTGGGACTTGGCCAATGAGTTCAACCCAGACAGACGCAGATACAGACAGACTAAAGAAGAAGCGACTTATGGGATTTGGGCAGAGCATGACTCTGATGATGAGCGGCCCAGCTTTGGGGGGAAAAGGTATTTCGGCTGTTAAACTGCTAGAGACCTTAGTGACTAAGCTGTAAATGTCACTGGCAATGTTAAATATTGGTATTTGTATACACACAGATCGAAAGACTATTCAGCTCCCGTGAACTTTGTGAGTGGTGGCCTACGAAA
Organism: Sinocyclocheilus rhinocerous; assembly: GCF_001515625.1. Lineage (NCBI taxonomy): Eukaryota > Metazoa > Chordata > Actinopteri > Cypriniformes > Cyprinidae > Sinocyclocheilus > Sinocyclocheilus rhinocerous. The sequence goes on from NW_015628351.1 coordinate 4,871,485, forward strand.
GACTGCAGCTGAGGAGAAAACAGAGCAGGAGGGTTCAGATGACTCGAATGATAGTGGAGATGCACCTCCTCCACCCCGCGCTGCTGCTCCCAAAAAACTCCAAACGGTAAAGTGAGATGTCAATGCACAATAACAATGGCTTTAATTTTGAATATCGGATCCAAAAGTATGAGGGTTAATACACATTTTAAAAAATGTTTTTGAAAGCCCAGAAGTCTTATTTTATTTGATCAGAAATACAGTAATATTGTTACATTGTATTACTATTTAAAATTATTATCTATTTTAAAATATCTAAAATTACATTTTTCCCAAGCTGAATTTTCAGCATCATTACTCCAGTCTTCAGTGTCACATGATCCTTCAGAAATTATTCTAATATGCTGATTTGATGCTCAAGAAACATTCCTTCTTATTATTAATGTTGAAAACAGTTGTGCTGCTTAATAGTTTTGTGGAAATGTTTTGAGGATTCTTTAATGAATGTCATTTCTGTCACATTTGATCAATTAAATGAGTCTTTGGCTCGTAGAATAAGAGTATTTATTTCTTTCAAAATATAAAAGTCTTACTGATCCCAAATATTTGAACAGTAGTGTAATACATGTCTTTGAATTCTTTATTTTAGGGTGTGAGCTTTAAGACATCCCAGAGGTTTGCAGGTGGTATCAGAACAGGGCAGGACCTCGGATCCTGGGAGAAACACACACGAGGCATTGGTCAAAAACTTATGCAGAAGATGGGCTACGTTCCAGGAAAAGGATTGGGCAAAAATGCTCAAGGTAAAACAATTCAGTCCTTTATTTCATACCTCAGTATACTGGTTTTACTGCTTTTAGCTTATTGTGAATTATGTTATGCATCATGTGCTTGCTTGGGGATGGTGTAATGATGTTAATGTCCTCTTATGAATATCTTTGTGTGTAGGTATTGTGAACCCGATTGAGGCGAAGCTGCGGAAGGGGAAGGGAGCGGTTGGAGCATATGGTAATGAGAGGACCCAGCAGTCCCTGCAGGATTTCCCTGTTGTAGACTCTGAGGAGGAGGAAGAGAAAGTAAGTCAGCGTGAGCAAATTCCTGGTGGTTACAGTGAACAAATCAAATTCAAATGCTCAATCAGCATTGTAAAAAAAAAAAAGCACATATTCAAATAAGCAATTTAAATAAAATAAAGGGATCCTTTTAAATACAAAATGGAGTCAGGAAACTAAAAAGCATTTGACTAAACAGATCAGCAGCAGGTCAAATCTTTCTTCAAGAGCCCTGTTTTCAAATTGTTTGCTTAATTTTTATTTTTTATTTTTTCATTTTCATTCCATCTTTGAAGGAGTTTCAGAGGGAGTTGGGGCAATGGCGTAAAGAACCAGGAACGGCAAAGAAAAAGCCCAAATATTCTTACAAGACTGTGGAAGAGCTAAAAGCTCATGGCAAGCTGACCAACAGGAGCATGAGCAGACCTGCTGGAGAACTGGCTCAGGTTAAGGTGAGAGTGCAGAACACTTGGAGTAATGCACCTCTTATATATCTCACAAGAAACAGTTAACCCATCCCTCCTGTGTTTCAGGTGATCGATATGACAGGCAGAGAGCAGAAGGTGTATCACAGTTACAGTCATATGAGTCAGAAGCACAGTGTTCCTGAGGAGGCCCCTTTGAGTGTGAGCACACGAGAACAGAAGACCTCTGGCTTCTCCTTACCGGAGCTGGAACACAACCTCGAACTGCTCATTGAGCTGACAGAGCAAGACATCCTACAGGTACAGTACTCATAAACTTGCACTAATTTACATTTTACATAAAATAATATTGTATAAATTAAGTAATATAATGCTAATTATAAAATTGTATGTAATAAAAATAATTTAATAGCCTGTTTGTAAGCCTTCACATCTTCTCATATTTATATGATAATTAACTTCTTAATAAATGCTTGTTTTGGTCAATGACGGAGACAAAAAGCTAGTTCTTAAAAACTCCTTATGCTGCCTTCAAGTGCTACTGGAAACGTCCTAATTCCTGCTTCTGAAGTTGTAATTATGAGTTTGTTGTGGTCAAGTGCTTTGTTGTCGGAAAGAACAGAAATCATGGTGGACAGCCTATTTATTCTTGCCTGTTTCTTGGGCAAATCTTATTAAAGCCAAAAGGTATAATACGATTAGAGAGGCCGTTCATGTCTAATTTCTGACCAGGAAACCTGTATTTATGATTATTTCTGATAGCACGTGAAGGCTGCATGAATTTTCTTAATTTCTGTCTGTGGGTTTGTGTTGTGTGTGTGTGTATAGAGTGCACGACGTCTGCAGCACGAAAAGGACACTGTGGTGACCCTGACCCATGAGAGCGACGCACTGCAGGTCAGGCTGGCAGAGGAGGAACAGGCTCTTGGTCGGCTGGAGCAGGTGATGAATCTGGTGGATCGTTTTGAAGCGGGTGATAAGGAGGGCAACCCTGCGCTCTGCCTTCAGGAGTGCGCTAAGATTTTTCAACAGCTGCAGACAGAGTTCTATCAAGAGTATAAAACCTTGGGTTTGGGAGACCTAGCTGTGTCTGTGGTGCATCCTTTATTGAAGGAGAGACTTCGCAGCTGGGATCCACTGAAGGTATACATTTTATATAGTATGTATTTATACTACTGTTCAAAAGTTTGGGCTCAGCAAGGTTTTTTCATGTTTTTGAAAGTCCTTTATGCTCACCAAGGCTGCATTTATTTGTTAAAAATTAGTGCTGTCAAATGATTAATTGCAATTAATTGCATCCAAAATAAATAAAATAAAAATATTTTTTGTTTGTTTACATAATATATGTGTGTGTACTGTGTATATTTATTATGTATATATAAATACATACAAATACAATTCTAAAATTTTTGTTTAAAAAAAAAAAATTAATATATATATATATATATACATAGTATTTTTTTTTCTTAGCATAAAGTTAAAAGCTCTACTTCCTCTACTTCTAAATAGGACTGAAATAGTTTTTTTTTTAAGTTATTGATAATAAATATTTAAGAGTTCGCATCTTACATTTAAATAAGAACAGATGAAACTGTTAGAAATCTCTCGAAAAACGTATGTAGTTCAATAGTATTATATTAGTCTGCATTCGTCGTTTATGATTTAAGGGGGTCTGAATACTTTCCATACCCACTGTATATATATATGCATGTGTATTTATATATACATAATAAATGTACACAATAAACCCACATATTATGTAAACCCACATATTATGTAAACCAAAACTTTTATTTTTGATGCGATTAATCGTTTGACGGCACTATTAAAAATAGTTTAAAAAAATTAATATCGTGAAATAATATTACACATTAAAATAACTGTTTTCTAGTTGAATATATTATAACATTTTATATATAATTTTAAAAATATATTTTTAAGAAGTCCAGTAGTCGCAAACTATTCGAAAATCTCGTTAGATCTTTGTATTAATCATCATTGATTTTGTTATTGTTTTCATACTTTGTATAAGCTCTGGACTATTACATATGAATTCTGCACTCTCTCTGTTTATCTATAGGACTGTTCAGATGGTTTAGAGGAAGTCGGTCAGTGGAGAGCCATTCTTGAAAGCTCGCAATCTCTTCATGGTGGCCCAGACACTTCTAACATGGACCCCTATCACAGGTAACCCATATCTGGAAGTGTGTATGTGGAGTGTCTGTGGAAGCAAATGACTCGAGCAGGAGGTTTGTGTGCAGGTTGATATGGGAAGTGTTGGTTCCAGTCATGAGGAGCTGTGTGTCTCAGTGGCAGCCTAGAAACGTGGGGCCCATGGTGGACTGTGTGGAGTGCTGGGCTCCTGTATTGCCGCTGTGGATTCTGGACCATGTTTTGGAGCAGCTTATTTTCCCACGACTACAAAGAGAGGTTTGTGCTGACCATATGACCAATTCACGTTGTACATTTTCTTGTCAAACATAAGTATGTTTAAGATCTAACCTCAATCTGGTTTTGGATAGGTGGACAATTGGAACCCACTGACAGACACAGTGCCAATCCATTCATGGATTCATCCCTGGCTGCCTCTGATGCAAACCCGTCTTGAGCCGCTGTACGCACCCATCCGCAGTAAACTAGCCCATGCCCTGCAGCGCTGGCACCCCAGCGACTCCTCCGCCAGACTCATTCTACAACCCTGGAAAGATGTCTTCACACCCGGTGCCTGGGAGGCTTTCATGGTCAAAAATATTGTTCCCAAATTAGGTATGTGCTTATCTTTTAGATTGTCAGTGTCAGACTTAGGGAGTCTCTGAAGGTTTTGCTACTGTGTTGCAGCTCTGTGTTTAGGAGAGCTGGTGGTGAATCCTCATCAGCAAGTACTGGAACCATTCAACTGGGTGATGGACTGGGAAGGGATGCTCTCTGTCTCCACCATGGTTGGACTGCTGGATAAGAATTTCTTCCCCAAATGGCTACAGGTCAGTCAGTCTAAAGAATAGTCAAAAGAATACAAAACATTTTTATGTAGAAGAAACATCAGTTAGAACCAATCTTGACTGGTGTAATACATCAGTATGGCTTGCATTTTGGAACTAAATGTGTGATTGACTTAAGAGTACCACTTAAGAAGAAAATGAAGGAATGAATTGTAATTTTTTTTAAATGAACCTGTTTATTAAGACATTGGCCAATATTTTAAAAAATGTCATTAATACTGTATTATTTTGATAGATTTAACCAACATTGTAAACATGAATTAAATATACATATTTTAATATTAAATGTACATTTTTACATTTCTATTCTAAGTTTAAAAAGTGATTCATTCATTTTACTGTTACACTGAACTACATTTATTCATAAACAACTATTAGTGTTAGAAAAACTATTAGAAAATGTTAAATTTGTTTTAGATGAATACATTTCTTTATTTTACCCTTAAGTGTCATTTGTACATTGAAGTTGAGTACTAGGTGTTTCTTTTGTTTCCTGGTGCAGGTGTTGTGTTCCTGGCTCAGTAACAGCCCAAACTATGAGGAGATCACCAAGTGGTATCTGGGCTGGAAAAGCTTGCTCTCAGAGAACCTGCTCAGTCACCCACTGGTCAAAGAAAAACTGAACGAGGCCCTTGACATCATGAATCGTGCTGTTGCGTCCGGACTAGGTCAGTCACTAGAAAAAAATATAACATACGAAGTCCACTAAATGTGTTTGTAGCTTTGTACAGGTCTCTCATTCTACCTTCAACTTCACTTATGTCTTTTGCAGGTGGGTATATGCAACCAGGAGCAAGAGAGAACATTGCATATCTGATTCAGACGGAGAGAAGGAAAGATTTCCAGTGCGAGCCTCAGCCTGAGCGCCGTGACATGGAGAATTCTGTCACACGGCCACCAGGCACCGCAGCGGTACCAGCATCTTTACCTACCAACTTTAAAGATCTAGTCCAGGCCAAAGCTGAGGAGAACGGCATCGTCTTCATGCCACTGGTGGCTAAACGGCATATGGGCAAACAGTTGTTCACATTTGGTAGAATAGTCATCTACATTGAGCGTGGAGTGGTCTTTGTCCAAGGCGAGAAAACCTGGGTTCCAACATCACTACAGAGTCTGATTGACATGGCCAAATGAGACTGATGCTCAGTCAAAGAGAAGCTGGTGCTGTCTAGTCTGCTTCCATGCAGTTTGTAACACTGAATCAGACTTGTCTATCAATGTTGTTTTATATTGCAGAAGAACAGGTTTTGAATAAATTTGTTTTTAAATTAACACCATGCTTGAATGTTGTATTTAGCTTCCCACCACATTTTCGTTCAGACTAAATACAGATGTCACAACAACCCCCTCCCCTTTAACCAGACAACAAATATAACAGATTTGTACAAGTTATTTTATTTAGCTGGTAGAAAAATGAAACATATAAAAAAAAAAAAAAGAAGTTTGATTTACAAAATACAGAACATGAGGGAAAACCTATTTCCATTAGAAAAGTAAAGAAACACAGTATCACATGGAAATAAATGACATTATTTTATACATAATTTGACTGATCGTCCAATGGAATGTTTCAGAGCAAAACTGTTGTGGTTCTTTGTATGTGAAAGTGTCTACAGAAGCAGACAGTCAGCAGATAAACATATAAATGCATTCTGATAAACTGCTGTCTTATAGTCCCAGCTCTTCTGTCTTAGAAGTCCTTCTGAAGATCTGCAAAAACCAAAAATCAATCCCATTCAAACAATCAATGATATAATCTGCACAGTCACAATAACTAGAACCACCATCATCAGTTTAAGGATGCCAACACTTAAGCTAATCCTTATTTTTTATTATATAATGGCCAATATTAAGATTGAGCAATTTTGTCTTACTGAATAAAAATAAACCACTAAAACATAAAATCAAATCATATTGACTAAAGATTACATTTTAACAGTGCTAAATTAGTGTTTTTTAAAGAAACTTTGTTGTCATTTAATGCTCAAATTTAAATGTAAAAGTAGAGGATATTAGCATGCAGAATTAATTATGCAATATTGACCAATCACCGAGGTGTCATGCATCCCTAATCCATTTGTAATGTAAAAGCTGAAATCAAGTGTATGTGAAAGACATGAAAGTCAGAGGAAAAACAAAGAAACCTTTTCTATCTCACCACTCTTCTTCAGCATCTCTCCTTTCCGAGATCGAGCCATTGCCTCCAAAAACCGATCAAAGACCTTCACATACTTGGCCAGGCTGGTCCGCTTGTAGTCTACAAATAACCAAAACCATGTTTAGCACACTGTACCTGCCCACAGAACTGAAGTTGACTCCTGAACAATACCAACATATATAAACCGATTAAACCGAACAGTCAATGTTTGCTCACCTCTGATTCTGCGTCGTTCTCCAGCTTCTTGTTCATTCTCCTGGTCCTTCATGTCATCTTCCTCCGCCTCATCTGCTCTGGGTCTTTCCAGCTCCTCACAGATCAGACTACAGAGAGACAAGTGAGTCTAGCATATCTAACTTCAGACATAAGCTCCTCAAGTATTTTTAGAAACCACAGCATATATAAAAGCACTTGTCACATTATATGGAACAACCTGACAAAGATAGACACTGATATATTCAGCATTTACCTGATCATAGGGACCTCAAAAGGATCAAAGTGTTCAGTTCTTTCAGATCTATTGGCACTGAGATTCGACCTAAAGAAAATGTTGAATACAAAAAGATGTTTAAAATCAAATTGAAATGACATTTGCAACCCATTGTACCTGAAACTTAAAAGCAGCACTAACTTTTATGTAACTTTTGGCGCTCTAGCGGTTAATAAACAGAACTGCACACATCCCGCGGAAGAACATTCCAACCGGAGCTACTTCTCTAAGTTTATGTCTATGGCGATTCACGCAGGTATGTGTTACTCCGCAGCGGTGACGACCCGACCAGGCTACAATAGTCCAAATATAAGTACTTATTATAAGTGTACCGTAGTGATTCGGAATAAGACAAAAACGCGGTTTGGAAGATGAATTCATGATGTACTCGCTCATTATATACATTTTGCAAATTTTGAACAGAAAAAGTTACATAGTGCTGCTTTAAAGCACAGATGAAACTTGCCCCATAAGACTAGCAATGCGCTACTGCTAAATTTTGTTTTTCATGCATTGCCTTATGATCACAATGGCTGCATTTATTTGATTAAAAATATTGGTAAAATCTGTTAAATATTAAAACAACTATTTAAAACAAACTGTTTTGTATGTTAATATTTTTTTTAAATGTAATTTATTCCTGTGATGCAAAGCTGAGTTTTCCGCATCATTACTCCAGTCTTCAGTGTCACATGATCCTTCAGAAATCATTCTAATATGCTGATTTGTTGCTAAGGAAACATTTATTATCATCAATATTAAAAACAGTTGTGCTGCTTAATATTTTTGTGGAAACAGTGATACTTTCCCCCCTCAAAATAACAAATTTTAAGAACAGTATTTGAATTAGTAAAGAAATTTGTGTTACAAAATATTTAAATTATTATTGTATTTATAAAAAAACAAAAAAACGTCCTTACCCCAAACGTTTAAACAGCAGTTTATGAAGTCAGTTACTCAGGTAAAGTTAGATCTCACCTGTCTTAGGGTGTACGCTGAAGGGGCTCTTCAGTAAGTGGTTGACTCCTTTACTGACGTTGACATCCAGTCGCGGGTAACAGTACTGCAGCATGATCTCCTTATCGAAGTACTGACCACCCTTCCTACTATTGGACTTCACAATGATTTTCATTTTTCATGTGCGTACATGAAAAATTAAAATCATAGGAAACTGAATTACCTTCCCTGGTGAAAGATTTCATTTGTCTACAAAGAGATGATCTCAATGTTGTTGCGTGGTCAGTGGTGGAAATCATTCTAATATGCTGATTTGTTGCTAAGGAAACATTTATTATCATCAATATTAAAAACAGTTGTGCTGCTTAATATTTTTGTGGAAACAGTGATACTTTCCCCCCTCAAAATAACAAATTTTAAGAACAGTATTTGAATTAGTAAAGAAATTTGTGTTACAAAATATTTAAATTATTATTGTATTTATAAAAAAACAAAAAAACGTCCTTACCCCAAACGTTTAAACAGCAGTTTATGAAGTCAGTTACTCAGGTAAAGTTAGATCTCACCTGTCTTAGGGTGTACGCTGAAGGGGCTCTTCAGTAAGTGGTTGACTCCTTTACTGACGTTGACATCCAGTCGCGGGTAACAGTACTGCAGCATGATCTCCTTATCGAAGTACTGACCACCCTTCCTACTATTGGACTTCACAATGATTTTCATTTTTCATGTGCGTACATGAAAAATTAAAATCATAGGAAACTGAATTACCTTCCCTGGTGAAAGATTTCATTTGTCTACAAAGAGATGATCTCAATGTTGTTGCGTGGTCAGTGGTGCCAGTACTTCGCTTTTACCTTTTTACGTTCAACCAGATCGCAGAGTCGGTCCCATTGCTTCATCGGGTCCTTTTCATCCTTATAAGAGACTGCCAGGTCCTTTTTGATATGTGCAAGTCAGACTTAAAGAAATAACGGTTAATTGGGCTCCTCATATAAAAGGAGTTACACTAATTAAATACTTAAATTGGATACAATGAAAACCTGCTTGAATCATGAACAAGTTAAGTATTTCCAATCTTTTTTTTGATATGGTACCAAAACTGGTGCCGAGAATTGTGAAATTTGACTGGTATTTGTATCGACTACTGAAATATTGGTATTGTGACAGCACTACTGGGAATGAAAGGATATCTTCAGGCAACAGAGCGAGCACTTTGTCTACACTCTCCTTACTGCCCAATATGTCCTGGTCCACAATGGCGTATTGTTGGAAATAGCGCTCCACCACAGACAGAGAATGACTAAAAGAAAAAGAGAGAGCCTACGGTTACATCATTGACATGTACATGTTATATGCCTAAGGAAGTAAGTCATTATTTCCCCTTACTTGATGAAAGGATGGATTGGATCGGACAACACAACTTTTCTCACAGTCTCCTCACCACCCTAAATAAACATGCACAGAGCACACAATTAATTAATTAAAATACAGCTTTTAGATTACACAGCTGAACATGATAAACAGTTTCTAGAATTATCTGATATGCGAATACCTTGACTAAACTGAGATACTCTGCCACGGCAGCCCGCGCCGCCACTGAGAGCTTCCTAGCAGCATCATCACAAACCCAACAATGCACCCCTCTCCGGCCCGAGTACACCCATAGGAGATGATGGAATCCAAAGTCCTCTGAACCACACGAACAGCACAAGTTTGTTAAATTTGTTTCGTTTGTATATTTGTTGATGTTACTCAAAACTGTAAAAGTTCTGTTGATAAAAATTATGCTTACCCCGAAGTGCCCGGTCCAGAATACGGATAGCGATGGTCATTAGAGTCCAGCACTTTGAGCAGATATCAGCAGCACTGAAGAACAAAAAGAACATTTATAAAAAATATAAATAACTGCATTTAAAACAATAGTCCATAAGATGAAAGAAGCAGAAAAGGCATCTGTATACCTGCAGCAACGTCTGACATCATCATAGTCTGTCATGTCAATGTCAAACACCAGCTCCTTCTCCAGGGCCTGGAAGGTTCCAGACTTCACCACGTTATGTTGACTGGGCTGTCGATCATAGAACCAGAGAAATTACGATCTTTTCATTTCATTTTTTTCCCACAAGAAATATGAAGCAGATTAAAGTAGTAGTAGTTATTTATTTTTATTGCCATGTCAGCATCTAAGGCTATCTTCATGGCAAAAACGGAGTAGCAATTAGGGCTGCACGATAAATCGAAATGGAATCGAGACCGCGATTCGACAGAAGCTGCGATTGTCATGCGTATCTTTCAGTGAAGCACTGTTCTGTGATCAGCAGTAAATCTCCATCCAAAGGCCAGAGGGCGCTCTCGCGCTGAAACTCCAAATACACCTCGCAGAAGAAACCCAGAAAATGCCTATCGCTGCTGATTACAGAACTGCCTTTTTTTAACAAAATGCGCATGATAATCGCATTCGATTAATTGTGCAGCCCTAGTAGCAATAATACAAGAGTTACAGAAACACACAAAAAAACAAGCAAACAGAAAAATACAGCAGTTAAATTATACAAGTTTTTTTTTTTAAATCAACATTTGATAAAAATTCTAAAATATTTTCTGATAAAATCTTACTAAAGTCCCTGAGTGAGCATACTTCATTAAAAAAGTTAAAGTGCATTAAAACCAGTATGAAGCAGATTAAAGTGCAAAAAATGGGCAATTATTAATTACAATTTTTTAGAAGCATCTAATCACACAGCAAATATTTCATTGCAACAAAGACTTAAATATACTTACTATAATATTTTCTACGTAGCTACAGAACTATGAAACCACAGTACAATTTTATTTGTATATTTTGCCCACTTTATTTTTATTTTAATCCTGTGTGACAAACAAATTTCTAGAAGTATGAATATTCCATCAAGTCTTTCAACTAATATGCATAGAGACATAAAAACTCACAGGCATATGCATAACTACGTTAATATAAAAGAATGAATCAAAATACTGCTTAAAATATGCTGTTTTAGCATATAGCACCACAGGGCATGCAATATAATAATATAACCTCAATGTAATATAATATAATATAATATAATATAGAGGAGTTACATTACCCTGTGGCTGTAGACTGCTCCAATATCAATCTTGTAGGGAACCATTTTCGGCATCTCTTTCTCCAGCTCATTCTGAGTGGTGAAGGACTGATATCTTACATAAATGTCATATTTTAGGGTGAAGGAAAACTCGCGGTTCTGGAAGTAGTTTTTAGACACTGCAAGAGGCAAAATTAGAAATATTGATTCTAGTAGTGTTTGAGGTAACGTTAGAGACATAAATGTTGTTGAATGTTAAAGTACGCATGTAAAAGCCATATTGCATAAACTAAAAACACATAAAACGACTTTGCATTACAATTACAAGAACTACAGAAAGACAGCATTTTAAAGACCAGTCAATCGCTCGTTGTGTGATCATAGACCGACATGGGCAAGTTAGCGGCTAAGAGATTTACTTACCACCGCCATAACGTAACCAGCGATAGTACTGTGAAAACGGGAACAGTCTGCGGTAATAAATCGGCAACAAGTCAGGCAAACAAGCTGGATCATAATCTGAGGTTGACAATTGTACAGTGTTTATTCTCAATGACAGCTGACTCTACAACCAGCGCGGGAAAATTGACGTAAATAGGAAATGACGTTCTTGTTCGTTGGTCTCGCGCCCGGCTAACGTTACTGTTTTCTGCTTGCTCTGCTCTGCTGCCACCTCGAAGGCTCGGAAGAGAGTGGGTTATGATTATGTTGAATCGTGATTAAAAATGGACAGTCCGCACACACCTGTTTAGGGTGTTTCGCCGTTAGGCCAGAGGCATTGAAAAGGGGCTCCTGCTATCCCGAGGCGCTACATCGGGCAGAAGATGGATGATGAATGTGTGATTTAAATCAGGCGAACTCGTACAGGTTAACAGTTTTGCCCCAATTAAATTTTTAAAAAGCACATAAGTTAACCGTTACCAAGAAGACAACAGTGTCAATAGAAGAGCTTGAGAAATATGAGACGCAATTTGTGAAGAAAACAGAATAGAACAGAATATGTATACTTTTTATTGCTTCATTTTCAGAAAATACCTAATTATTGTCAAATTATGCAAGAAAGGTGGATATATTAATTGTGTGTACTAAGGGTATTTGAATGCTAACTGCGTAATTAGCCTTAGCAAAACAAAGGAGTTGGACATGTAAAAATATTTATGTAAATACCTAATTTTCCAACTGGAATGCTATTAAACACAAAAGGTAGAATTGTTTTATTTATTTATTTAAAATATACACTGCTGAATGTACCATTGAACATTGTTAGCAGACAAAATAAATAAAATACTAATAGTGTGAATAATGTGTTTAAAGGAATAGTTCACATAAAAATGAAAATTCTCTCATCTTTTAAAGTTCATTGTATTTTATGATGCCTTTATGACCTTTTTGGATATTCTAAGTTTTGGTTACCTGGACGTTCAGTGGAGGGACAGAAACCTTTCAGGATTCATTAAAATATCTTAAAGGGATAGTTCACCCAAAAATGAAAATTCTATCTGGTCAGAGAGCTTTCAGAATTCATCAAAAATATCTTAATTTGTGTTCCGAAGATGAACGGAGGTAAATTAGTTATCAATGCATATTGATAATTCTGCAGCTAACACTAGATCCGATCTGCTGAGTCCACAGTCACCGCAGTAAACAGGTGAAGGTATATAAATGTTTGAATATGATGCCTGTGTCTATGTAAAGATGTGTGGGTATAATGTTGCACTGGCCCATCACCAGGAATATTATCCCAGGCCTTTGTCCGGGGCCAGTGAATGAAAGGCCCCACCAAGGCATCCTGTGATGGAAAAAAAAAAAACACTGTCCCAGGCCTCATGTACCAAAACAGAAACAGGAATGCATGCTTTTTGGAATGTGTGTTTTTTGACAAAGGGTTTTGTTTCTGAAAGCCTCTCGCAAACTCTTTAAAGAAATCTCATATTTCATGTGAGTAACTGACGGTAAATCCTAATGGAGTGCAGCTCACAGGAACTCCTGTACAAGTAAGAGCTCTCACAGAGAGAGAGTGTCTGACTGAGAGCACTTGTGTCTGAGTGTACTAGTCTCATTTACACCTCTCACTGTCTTTCTTTTATTTAGTGTTGGATTCAGTACGTTCACGTTAAGAAAGGACTAGTTGTTCCTTATACATGTTAGAGGATTTTACTTCCGTCAGCAAGTCTCTATATTAATTACTAGCAGCTTCCTGAGTGGCTCAGCAGAGGCGTTCTCATGTAGCAACTGGTCAGTGCTATTTTAGGCATAATATCCTTCCCTGAAGAAGTGCTTTTCCTGTCGTCCTTCACAGATCCTTTTTCAGCACTTTGAATAAATGTCTTCCTGTTCTTGAAGATATGCAGTCCTCTAATAGCAGAGCATGTTGTCATACTATAAGGTCACAATGCTGTCATAATGCAACTTATCATTAAATAGAAAAGCTTTTCAGCAAAATTATAACAGTAAAGCAATTATGAAACACAGATGACAATATGTACAGTACCGTTCAAAATTTGGGTTAGTAAGATTATTATTTGAAAGAAATTAATACTTTTATTAGGCAAAGACACACTAAATTGATCAAAAGTGACAGTAAAGACTCTTACAAAAAGTTACAGAAGATTTTTGTTTCAAACAAATGCTGTTATTTCGAACTTTATATTTATCAGAGAATCCTGAAAAAATATATCATACTTTCCACATAAATCTTAATCAGCACAATTGTTTTTAATATCAATAATAATAAGAAATGTTTCTTGAGCAACAAATCAGCGTATTAGAATGATTTCTTAAGGATCATGACTGGAGTAATGATGCTTAAAATTCAGCTTTGCCATCACAGGAATCAATTACACTTTTAAGAATATTAAAATAGAAAGTTATTTTAAATTGAAGTAATATTCCACAATATTACTATATTTTTTTACTCTATTTTGATCATTGCATAGTGAGCACAAGAGACTTGAAAATAAAAAATAAAAAATATCGACCCCATACATTTGAACGGTAGTATAAAAATGTATTAATATTTTCAAATTTATAACAATTTATAAAATGTAACAACTTGCCCTGATCTGAAGTTTATAAAAAAAATTAAATAAATAAAAACATGCTGGTCTTAAGAGCACAGGTTCAGGTTTCAGTAAATCTACCTTGATTTTATGGTTGGCTTTCACCTAAGTACATGCTAATGTGGTTAAATAATGTTCACTGGTTATAAGATGGAAGTTTGGAGGACAGAATTCTCAAAAATGGTTCTAACTTAAAAAGTTTGGAGCGCAGTAATTGAAACCCACATAAAAATTACTGCTAGAAAAAACACATTTGTATAATTAGATTTTTGACTCAAAACCTCATAATTACTGAGATATAGTCCTTGTGACAATTTCTCATGTGACAGCTAGCTCCTACATTACTGAAACTGCAGCTTGCAAACCTCTTTTTAGTGTTTGTTTGGCACAGAGTCTCTTTGATGAGATAAATAAAAAGAGGTTGGTGGTGCAAGTTCAGCACCACCTTGTTTACTTGATCAGCCTTGACAGAAATAGACTGTAATGTTTGTCTTATAACAATGGCTGTTGTTGCGGGGCAGGATGAGGGGCTGGTAGAGAAGCAGAGAGGGAAGAGAGGCTTATCTGGGCGACAGGGTGAAGCATGTCAGGACTTCAACTATGGAACACCGACATGCGAGTCTCTATTGTTCAGTTCACATCCTCCTCCTCCTCCTGCTCCTCCTCCTCTTGCGGTAGTGTTCTCCATGTGTGGGTGGAAGTGACTTTTCCCTCAGTGGAAAATCTCAAAGCGGGCTTCCATTTATTCTGAGGAAGAAAGAGAACTTCCTTCAAAACAGGTGCAGACTGTTGATGGGGGTGGGGTTTGTGCTGGTGAGACAGACTCTGACACACTTCTGATCTAAGGAGGATGCCTGCCGTTTGAGTTACAGGTAACATCAGTTACTAATGGTATCTCACCCAGCAACAGCTATCTAGGAGTATTATGAACATTAATACGCAGTCTTGATCGTCATTTGTGTTCATTCAAATCAAATGAATTTCAAATGAGGTCATCGCACAGAAAGGGCTGCGTGGAGACGGTTTTGATTACTGATAAACGCAGGGCACAGGTGTTAATTAAAATGTACCGCTTCAGTTGGCCCGATAAGCGCCTGTTTGCCGCTTTCATCTTCACGCTGAGAATGTACGTGTGCGCGAAAGAGAGCTGAATCTGTTAAATATTTCATTTCGCACTATTTTTCTCTTTCAGGCCGTTGAAAAGTAAATCTGTGTGCACACATGCACCTACACACAGACACTCTTGCACTAAAACTTAGCTGCTGTTG
Organism: Sinocyclocheilus rhinocerous; assembly: GCF_001515625.1. Taxonomy (NCBI): domain Eukaryota; kingdom Metazoa; phylum Chordata; class Actinopteri; order Cypriniformes; family Cyprinidae; genus Sinocyclocheilus; species Sinocyclocheilus rhinocerous. Next base: position 4,886,955 of record NW_015628351.1, read on the forward strand.
CTATGACTACATGCTTTCTGCGGCAAATGTGTTGTCTGACACTGTAAAGTCAAAGAGAATACAGGTGCATCTCAATAAATTAGAATGTCGTGGAAAAGTTCATTTATTTCAGTAATTCAACTCAAATTGTGAAACTCGTGTATTAAATAAATTCAATGCACACAGACTGAAGTAGTTTAAGTCTTTTGTTCTTTTAATTGTGATGATTTTGGCTCACATTTAACAAAAACCCACCAACTCACTATCTCAACAAATTAGAATACTCCATATTAACTTTTCCACGACATTCTAATTTATTGAGATGCACCTGTACTCATGTTTTCATATCTACTCCTGTCTTTTCTTTCTCTCTCACGTACTTGCTCCTCTCAGGCACGCTCAAGGTTGTGGGTAATTTTGATTACATTTTTGTGTGACCTTGAGACTCCTACAGAGCGGCCTACAATACCGATCTCTCTGGATATGTGTGTTGTGAACTGTTTATACATATCTAGCAGTAATGCACTAAATATCTTGATTTTTACTTTAATCTATGCTATGAGTTTTCAATCTTTGGATCCCTTGGTGGATAATAATGTTAATTTTAATGTATTTACACACTTTGTATTGATGCCAAGGTTTAGGGTTGGGAATCGTAAGAAATTTTCCAGTTCTGGTTCCGATTCGATTCGATTCCATTTAATAAAATATTATGGAAAAATAATTGAATTGTACTAAATACATTTAATATAGGAGATACATACAGTATACTTTAATATAATAGTCACGGGCAGGGTGTTCTAGAGATCAGTCAGGACGACGAAGATGACCAATACAATAATATTTAATAAATAGACAACAGGTAATCCAGACAGGGTAATCACACATAGCACAAAGGGTAGAGTAGACATCAACAATAACCGACAAACTAGAATACAAGAGACAGGAACTGATATAGGGCAGATAACGAGGGGCAGACAGGTAAGCACAATGAGGTGATTAACTAATAATGAGAACAGGAACAACCAAATAAGGACACAGAGGGAGAAACTACAATCAACAGTCCACAGGGGTGTGACAATAATATAATTTAAATACTAATATTTGAGAATGTGATAAATGTAAAAAAATATATTTTTAATAATTATTATTAAATTAATTTTATTATATTTGGAATATTTCATTACTACATTTAGTGTTGTGAATCGTAAGAAATTTCTCTTTTCTGGTTTCAATTTCTGGTTCCATTTAATAATAAAATATTATGGAAAAGTAATTTTAAATAATTTTAAACAATTTAATTATGCTAAATATATTTAAAGGGGTCATATGATGCGATTTCAAGTTTTCCTTTCTCTTTGGAGTGTTAAATAAAATCAATTAATTTTATTATGTTTGAAAATGACATATATTAATAATATTTCATAATATTGTATTTTTGGTTTTCTATGTATTTTTTATATATTAATTCAGTTTTTCAAGCAGTAATCGGCAGACCCCCTGCAATCCCACCTCGGACCCCCTGTTGTAGACCATTGCTTTAGTCTGTATCAGTCTGGAGCTGCTCCAAATTCTCTCAAATCTCTAACTTTGAAGTCTTTAGTGCTCATGCTGATAGTGATAAGCTATGGAAGCAGTTTTCTTAAAATATATCTTTAATCATCAGTTCATTGTCTGGCATATTGTCGGTTGCTGTGATACTTGATTGATAGCATATTATACACATGGAATTGCAATCAGGCTTCATTGTTGTATATCATTGTTTGTTTCCTGGTTTAACAGGAAAAGATTGTTTCAAGACGCAGTTTTTCTTTTTTTTGTATGTAATAAACAAGTTACTAATATCTGCATGATATTGCAGCATATACAAGCATTTGGGGAAGTTGCCCCACCCTGCTGTGATTGTGGGCGCTACTGCATGTGTAATGCACCCTGACCTAATTAGTTATTTACAGTTTCACACCCAACTGGACTCCATATGTTAAAATGTGTCCTTAAGAGACATAAATCTCTTTATTACCATATCCAGATTAACACATACAGCATATCTTATCTTCATAAAATAGCTTTTGCAGACCATATTTTATAGGATTAGTTAATTTGTACATTTAACTTGTATAACATTGTGTCAAGCACCTGAGCTCAAACATGGGACATCCAGACAATTTGTAGCCTTTAAAATAGGTCGGGTATTTTTACACTAAAACATTGTTCTTCAAACTACATTTTCTGCTGTAACCAGCAAAAACCCTGTGCTACTTTAAAGTCCAGACATGTATGGCCATCCTGACCGGTCCAAACAAAACCCACACTTCTCTATGGCCCAGAGACCCAGATGCCATAAAACCACGGTTGGCTAATTAAACAGCCAAATATGCTCATTCATTATCAGCATACCTCAGGGGTTCACTGTGACACACTGTACATATGTGTAAGAGTGAGTGATAGTGGGGGTTGGGTGAATCTCATGGGGTTTAGGGCAGCCTTAGGGACCCCGTTGGCAAGAAAAAGCCCATGGCAGTGTGAGAGGTATGCTCCTATGAGGGCACATGTGTGCGGTTGTTTTGTTCTGTTTCCAACGCAGCAGAAATCAGCTGTGCAAGAGTCTCGCAACACTAGTATTAATATCAACAAATTTTGTTGCAAATATGATTTTATTTCTTTGGCAGAACACAACAGCAGATGGTCCAATGTGGTTTTGGACCCCATTTACTTTCATTTTATGGAGAAAAACAGTTGACGTTCTTGAAATTGACTGATTTTTTTTTTGAGAGAGAGAGTTTTCCAAACTTTTTATTTTATTTTATTTTGTTTTGTTTTTGAAATGTTAACTAAATCTTTAAGGGTAGATATATTTTAATTATTTAGCATCAAATAGGTTTGACTAACAAAAAGTTTGAATCCCTTCATCAAGTGAGCATTGAATGATGACAAAGGTAATTGAAATGTGAAAATTAGCAATAAAATATTCCAAATAATCTGATGTATATTCAGTATTGTCTGATACTGATACATGAAAAGATCTGAAAACCAATATGCTGCATGTATCATGCATCTCTAAAAAGGACGTGTAATATAAATCAGAAATGTATGATGTGAGTTGAGAGGTTTCACATTGTTTATGCTAATATCTGAATACATTTAATATGCTGATTATGTACATTCATTTCTCCTGAGGCCACGAGGCCAGCTTGTTCTTGTTCTTGTGTGTGTGTGTGTGTGTGACATGCTATCTGCTCCAGTGAACAGTCAGTCACCCTGACTGATTCAACAAGGTTTTACTGAGCATTTTGATTTGAAACAGCACTGAAATTCTGTTTTGAACCTTAAAACAACATTCCTCTGATAATGCAAGTATGAGAAGGTGAATAACACAAGCAGAAAAGGCGCATAAGAGAGTAGACACCACATTTGAAGGTCTGAACTCGCATACTGAACACATTCGTGTTTTCTCCTGTCATTATGATCTCACATTGTTTCAGCAGTTCTAGACGATCTATGGCATTGTTAGCGCTGGAGTCACAGTGGCTGGTTTGATGGCTCTGTGTGTGTGTGTTTGTGTGCGTATCTCTATGGCAGACTGCAGCTCTTCAGTAATTGGAGAGAATAAGTCTCCCCCCATCATTTCATTCCCTCCTTTACTGAATTCTCCCCAGTTTCTCTCACTAGGTTTCTGTCTGTTGAATGTGAGGCATTGGTAATGAGCCGGCATTCTGTCATTCCCTTACTTGACACCATAGGGCCTTAGAGAGGAGAGAGGGACTGTTTGGGTGGAGAAGACTTCAAGCAGCTGGATGCTGGAGCTCTTTCGCTAAGCATTCCCTCTCTGATGCTGGATTTATCCTTCTAAAATCATGTTTAACAGACTCTACTGTTTTATCCAGGTTTTATCTTTTCTTTTTTTCTTTTCTTTTTAGAAATTTCCTTTGAAAGCCATGCTTCAAGCTGTGACTGGTCAAGGTCGTCTTGATCTAATGCATTAAATTAAAGAGCTGAACATGGTGTGGGGTAACACTTTATTTGAAGGTGTCCTTGTTACAGTGTAATTATACATTTAAGTACTGAGTAATATAAATGCACGCTCCATAAGTGATCATATAATAACATAATTAAAATAAGAATAATAACATAAAATAAGCATAATTACATGCAAGTAACCCTAAACCAAACCCTAATCCTAACCCTAACCATATAGTAAGTACATGTAATTAATTAATATTACTCAGTACTTAAATGTATAATTACACTGTAACAAGGACACCTTAAAGGGTTAGTTCACCTAAAAATGAAAATTCTGTCATTAATCACTCGCCCTCATGTCGTTTCAAACCCGTAAGACCTTCGTTCATCTTCGGAAAACACATATGAAGATATTTTTGATGGAATCTGGAATTAGAATTAGAAGTACAAAATGAAGATTTGTAAAGAAAAATGTCGATATAAGCCAAGAGGAGACTGGTTTTCCTTTGCTGTAAACAAAACTTGGTTCTCGCGAGACTAGCATATTCTCACCGGAGCTTATGCTACAACTACATCCTACTTCATCCGCTGGAACACCATTCTCTCGTGAACGTGTGTACGACAATTAGCGGAAGCTAGAGATTACAGTTTATAAAGTTTTAAATACGGATATTTTTCTTACACAAACACATCGCTTCACTTCAGAAGGTCTTTATTAACCCCCAGAGCCATGTGGAGTGTTTTCTATGATGGATGGATGGATGCACTTTAAAATCTCATTTACTGCCATTATAAGGCTTAGAGGAGCCAGGACATTTTTAATTTAACTCCGATTGTATTTATCTGAAAGAAGTAAGTCATATACATAGAGATATACATAGAATGGCTTGAGGGTGAGTAAATCATGGGCTAATTTTCATTTTTGGGTGAACTATTCCTTTAATGATTGTTTGAAGCTGATTGCTTATTTGTTTTTGTTGTCTGAACTATACCTCTTTAAATGGTTACTTGCAATTGATTTTTTCCCCCAGAGTAGACCTATAACCCAACTGTTGGTCTACCACAATTGAGAACCAGATGTAGAATAATATGGAGGTTTGTGAACAGATGAATAGTGTAGGGACTTGCAAAGATCAGTAACAGAGTTTGCCCTATTGGTATGTGATGCAATTGAGAAAGCCTGTTTGATGTGCAAGCTTTAGAAACTGGATGTAGACTAGATAGATTTATAAAGAAAATCGATGGATCTAAAATTTTCAAGGGATATTTATTTATTTAGTTAGTTAAAGCTCAACAATTTCACCATATATTCTATAGTCTTGCCTGCTTGTTGGCTTTGTGTACTGCGCTTACTAAGTTAAGTTACAGAATTAAGTTCTGTTATAGGTGCAGATGCATACAGGAAATCTTTTTATTGTCTCTGCCTCTTTATTATTCAGTATTACGCTGTTTCATTGCATACCATTCCTGCAGAATCACATGATTTACTCCTGGTTTTTCTTAGACCTGTTGGCCTAGTTTTGAGTGCCATGTGAATAAACCGGTAATTTGAGAGTCTGTCATATAAAGATGTTTATCTGATATGAAATCTCTCCTGATTTAAGATACAGGGTTCCCACTCTTTCTGACTAATGAATTTCCATGACTTTTCCAGTTTTTTTAATGGTTGTGCAGTTTATTTTATAGAGAATGCTGGGAAACATTTTTATTTATTTTATTTTTTCATTTTTATGTTAAATGTATATACAGATTCTTTAGACATGTTAGTTTTCTCATTATATTGTGGACTGCCACTGGATCTGCAAGTCTTAACATGTAAAAGGGTTATAACAATGCAAAATGTTTTTAGATTAGGTATTTTCTCGTAATGAGTGCTGGCACTAAAAAGAAAACCTTCACACAATTTATTGACCAAATCCAGGTTTTAATTAATTTAAGAGTGACACATGACATCAGAGACAAGGGAAATAATCAATAAACAATATTCAATATAAAATAGATTGTCTGAAACTAAAGAATAAAACAGAACCAGCAATAATCAACTATTAATAAGTTACAGTTACATTGCACACACAATCATACAGTCTGTTCTGAATTTGTTTGCTTCACAGACTTCATTTAAAGGGCTGTACGAAACTGATTATGCACAACATATGTACGTCCAGACCGCAGTAACAAAAGGAAGATTGTGGAGATCCACCACATCAAACATATAACATATAAGAGTGCTACTAAACCAGACAACAGTAACAAATTCATATCAAGATGATGGCCTGTAAGATGATTCATGTTTCAAACTATAAACTATAGCCATGAAAAAGCCATTTGTTATGCTACAGTGAGAAAACTTGTCCTTATTTTCACTTTGTTTACACCGTTTCTCTCTCTCCACTTCTCTCGAGTGGTTTTCGGACATGTAGTCCAGCTTAACTGACTTGTCTGTTGCTAAGCAACGGTGTAGAATTGCATGAAGTGATGAACAACCTCCTAAAGTTTCTTTCAGATGAACTAGAGTGAGAATTTACAAAGTCAATGATATAATAATAACAACGTTGTACAAATGTGTGGTTAAGGCAAGACCAGTTTATATACAGTATTTTCATTCTCATTTCTCTAGACGGTGACTATGGAAATTTAGATTTTACTGAATGTGCGGTTTTCACAATATCCAGTGCTACAACATTTTGGATTAAATTAGTGAAAATTGCCCATCTTTTTAATAAAAAAAAAATATCAGATTTCATGCTTAATAACCTGTTAGATCTGCATAAAACAGTAAAACGGGAATATTGTGAAATATTATTACAGTTTAAAATAACTGTTTTCTAAAATGTAATTTATTCCTGTGATGGCAAAGCTGAATTTTCAGCTGTAGCTTGTACTGACCCCACACTTTTGAATGGTTGTGTAAAATATTCCCCAAACCATTTCTTTGATCGTATTAAATTTGATGAACTACTTGAGTTGGAAGTTATTCTGAGGTCAGATTCTTCGTAATGCTGTCTCGTCTGACTTCTCAGTTCATTTCTACTTGGCCATTTATAAGCCTAAAGTGAGGATTTAGTTGTTTTATGATTAAGCATTACACAACCAGGGGTTGTGGGATTTAAGACTGAGATTACCAGAATGAGGCTTAGGATGAGAGGAGAGTCCTCTGTGACAGTGATCCGACCAAATGCATGAGAATCACTGAAATTATAATGCAATCTAATGTCCAGCCTCAATTATAACCAGTAACTTTACCACATAACAAGAGAATCAGTTCTTTACAGGCCTTTTGAGAATTAGGTGTTGTGGCAGATTACTGTAAAAGGAAAGTCAACTGGAACATTCAAATTATCTTCTCGCTTATGCAACATTGATCAGTTTTGGTGGACTGCAGTGTCCCTTAGTAATCCCCCATGACCTTTCCAGTCCATCTCTAAAATTACTTCAGTGAAAGATCTCATTTTCTAAAAAAGAATGGTTGGAACATCTGGAAGGGGTCTTTGTGGCAATAACTCCTGCTCTATATTGAGAAATGGCCCGGGCGATGCTGGGCTTCTCCTCATTGGCTGAGATTTATGACCTGTTCTCTAGGGGCAGAAAGCGCATGAAGGACTACAGTAGAGATAGAGAGAGAGAGTGAAAGAGTGTGTCAGCATGTCCAATACATCTGGATGTACCAATGTGATTGGATGCTTCATCTAGCAGATTTATAACACTGTTCACCTTTTCAGGAGGACATAAAATCTTGTTTGGCTCCTCCCCTCATGCTTGCATGAGTTCTCACATTGTAGATCAGTGCCAGCTAATACAAGCAAAGCATAATTCTGTATTGAAACAGTAACTAATGCCAACCCGTATTCAATCATCCTCTCACTTTCCATTTAACAATCACATCCATGTTCACTAAAGTGCGTACTGTGTAACACATCCTCTTCCTTTAAATATGAAATTACGTTCACAGCTCAACCCACATTCCCACGCTAACTACCCATAAAAATATCCGACAGTGTCCAGTATTCACTACATTTCCTTCTTCGGCTGATTGATTGATCATTGATACAAAATGCAGTTCATGTAAAGGCTGGTAAAGAGGATGTGTAACAGCCGAAAACCTTAAACAATGGCAGCAGCTCTTTGTCGTTGTGATGAGTGTGTTTGCAGGTGGGGTGTCAGAATGGAAGAAGAACAACATGAGTGTTGTTGTTTGGGGGAGTGTTCCCCCCCCAAACAACCTTTTCGAAGAGCGAAAAATACGTTTTTTTTTTCTGGAATTGGAGTGGTGCACATGGAGCTCACATGATGGAACAGCTCTTGGTTCTCTCCTTGCTGAAGGAGGAGGTCAGGAGCTCCGCTTTGCTGGGCAAGTGAAGGAGGCGTTTGGACAGCCGGCGAGTGGGGCTTTGCTTTATGGGAGGCTGCAGTTTGTTAAGGCATGTTAGTGCCGCTGAGCGGAACACGCTGTGGATGCTCTTCTCCGATGTGAATGCAGAGCACTCCAGGTACACCTCTGCTCCTACCTGCTTCGCCAGCAAGGTGCCCTACATACAGAAAGATAGACTGAATGCAGTCAGAGATGGAAAAAGAGAGACGAGGAGTCTAGTTTACATAGGGAGGGTGCGATTGACTGACCTGCTCATGGGAGATGGGCGTCAGTCTCTGATTGGACAGCTCCATCAGTGTGCAAACATCTGTTCTCAGGTCTGTCTTGCAGCCGACTAGGATTATTCGAGTACTGGGGCAGAAATCCATGATTTCGGCTTTCCACTGCAGGGAGAGAGCTGTTAATATACTGCAGAAATCATATTCTTAATGAGTATTTTTTACTTGAGAAGCAACAATATGGGATAGATCACCCCAAAAAATTATTTAAAAATATATATTTTATTTTCAACAAAAGAAGTAAGTCATACAGGTTTGGAATGACATGAGGGTGAGTAAATGTTGACAGAATGTAAATTTTTGGTTGAATTATCCCTTTAAGATTTGTTTTGACAGCTTATATATTTATTATGAGTGTATTTTGTCTTATTTCACTTTCATTTTTTTATTTGTTTTTAACTTGTTTATACTTAAAACAAGTGGGGGGGAAATTGTCTGTGCAATGAGACAAAATACACTAATTAAAGATGCATTTTCTGAAAAGTCTTAGTATTTTATGCAGTGTTGTTTCTTAAGTAAAATCGTCTATTTTAAGGATATTTTAACTGGAAAACAAGTTAAAAAAAAGATTAATAGAATTGAAGAAGTCATAAAATGTCTCTCACCTTTTTCAGAGAGTTTTCGACAGTCTCAGGACGACTTATATCAAAGCAGAGCAGAACAGCATCTGCATCACTGTAGCAGAGAGGTCTGACATTATCATAATACGGTGAACCTGCAGGAGCAAACACATGACAAACATTAATAATGGAAACTTGGCGTCAAGTAAGATGCTTGTGATAGAGGAGTGAATGCAGCTGAATATGGAAGATCAAATGCTATGAGGGGGAATTGACAATGGCTGAGTAATGTAAATAGCGTTCGTATGGCAGTTCTCGTAATAGGTGTGTGCATGTGTGTGGGCGACTCTTGGAGATTCCTTTATTGACGGAATGAGTTGCCGAGGAGGTCTTGTCCCCCGCACACACCAAACCTCATCTCATTCCGTAACTACGGCAACAGCATTGAAGGATGTGCACATAAACACTCTCATACTATGGCTCTATGTCGATAGAAAATAAAGCAAGTCCATTAAAGGCGCATTTCACCCAATATTTGTGCTTATAAGTATCGACTTTCAGCTCAGATGTTGGGTGTTGTGTGAGCCTCTCTGAGTCACGTACTACTGCTGTATATGTAGACAGTGACTCAGCTCACTACGTTTAGACAGAGAATATATGGCTTATCAGCAGAAAGAGAGGAGAGATATGATGAGACAAAACAATGAATCTACAGACAACCCTGATACCACTATTTATACACACTAGACAGTACAGGTCTCAACAGTAAGGCCATTGTAGCAAATTAATTCTGATTTAACTGCTTTAAATGTGTCACCATTGTCATATTAATTAGTTTGCAAACGAGATGATGTTTAGTTCAACTGAAGCATGAGTAAAAATGGAATGAAAATCATAAACCAATAACCATATACCACCATTTTCCAACAAAAGACTATTGATGAATGTATGGCTGCCTGTCACTATGAATATTATATTATATTATATTATATTATTAACAGTGCTGGGTAGTAACTGATTATATGTAATCTGGATGTAATCTCAGTTAGGGCTGGGCAAAAAATCTAATGCGATTTTCATGCGAATCTCGTCAGTAAAGCCACTTCTGGTGATTAGTAGTAAATCTCCAGCACGTGCTTTCAGATGAAGCGGCATTTACTACACAGAGCCGTAGATCACTGACAAGCTACACAAAATCGCGTTCAAAATCGCAGGCGATTCATTGCCGATTTTGTGTAGCTTGTCAGTGAACTACGGCTCTGTGTAGTAAATGCCGCTCCATCTGAAAGCACGTGCTGGAGATTTACTACTAATCACCAGAAGTGGCTTTACTGATGAGATGTGCATGAAAATCGCATTCGATTTTTTGCACCGCCCTAATCTCAGTAATGTAGTACTTGTAATTAGAGTATATTACATTTTAAAATGTTTGTAATCAGATTATCGTTACTTTTTATGGATTACATGATTGCATATTCACACAGTGGCAGTAAATTATTCACAATTTATTGATTCTGGAAGTCTGGACAAAAATATTTCAAACCTGGAAGACTTTGGGCGTGTCATTGTTTTCATGTTTATTAATATGCGTTTAATGCAGGGATTCTCATTTTTGTCACCCCTTAAAATAAAATATTTGTTGAAATATCACAGAAGTCAATATTTCAATAATTTAACAACACATTCGCATGTTTACAGTTCTCTGATGTTGGTTAATGGTCACACTGACATGCAGGTAAACAAAAACAGTATTTACATTTTTAAGTATTCAAGTGTTTTAAAATGCTTTTATTTTACATTTTTATGAGTTGAATTTAATTATTAGGTTTTTATCAATTCACTATTCACTCTATCAACTCACTAATGTAATGTTTAATGCATTTTATGAAGTTGACATCAAAACATGGAATATATTTTCTTTCTCTTTGCTTTTATTATATCAATATGGTATGTTTAATGGTACATTTAAAACAAGTTTGATAAAAATGTAATCTAAAAGTAATCTAGATTGCATTACTACCTACAGTTTACATCATGTAATCTGTAATATGTAATGGACTACAATTTGTAAGTAATCTACCCAGCTCTGATAAATAAATGTCTTTATTAAAGGGGTCATATGATGTTGCTAAAAAGAACATTATTTTGTGTATTTGGTGTAATGAAATGTGTTTATGCGGTTTAAGGTTAAAAAAACACATTATTTTCCACATACTGTACATTATTGTTTCTCCTCTATGCCCTGCCTTTCTGAAACGCGTCGATTTTTACAAAACTCATCGGTCTGAAAAACGAGGTGTGCTCTGATTGGCCAGCTATCCAATGCGTTGTGATTGGCATGTGGGGCGTGTTTAAACGAGGCGTTTTAGGAGGGCGTGGACCAGTCTTAACTTTTATAAAGAATATCTCTTTGGGTTTGCGACTTTAGTCTTTGCAACTTTAGGGATCTTATCTATTCACGAACAGCTTGTAACACTCCAAAGAGAAAGGAAAACTTGAAATCGCATCATATGACCCCTTTAATGTATTTAAAACCAGTTATACATTTTTATATCTTTTGTAAAAAATGTTTTAGTTTTTAATTACATGTATTATTTTTGACATAAAAATATTTCAATTGTAGATCCTCTGTGTGAGGGGTCATGGATCTTTTCAGATGTACTGTAAAACTCAATAGTAAGACATCTCCCTGTATCTGTTATACTAGGTAGCAATTGCTCTTGACACCTGACCGTAGCTACTGTTTGAAAAACAAATTATAAAAACTGTATATTCCTCTTGAATCAGATTTCTAATGATAAGAGCTACAGGAGTGGGCCACACCAGGCCCGTCAAAGGCTCAGTCGCAGCCTCTCATGCCCGTCTGGTCTTTGATCTGGAGAGTGTGTGAAGAGATGCCTGAAGCAGCGAGAGCCAGATGAGCAAATTCAATTAAAGCTTCTATAATTAGTCGTGATTAGAGTGTGTTTGTTCACGTATGCTGATGAGTGTTTGCATGTGGGTGCACGAGCATCTAGCGCTCTGCCAGTGTTCCTCCTGCGCGTTGTCACCTAACGAGGCTGTGCACAATTAACAACGCCTAACTGGCTTAATGAGGGAATAGATGGGAGCTGTTTGATTGGCTTCTCAAGCGCTGATCTTCCATGCAAGATTCTGAGTAAGCTGTTATACATGATAAAAATGTATTTTCTCTCACAGTTACGGTTTTTACCTCTGATCTGGATTGCGTGTCCGGGGTTATTTAACATTTAAGTTTTTCTACTGTTGTTTCTCTGTTCTAGGTCAGTATGACTGGGAAATTCCATTGAAGTGTTTTTAACGTTTCACAATAAGGCAGTGTGTTTAGATAAGATGCACAGCAGGAAATACCTCGAGCTAAACCGAGCATAGACAGGAAGTCCTCTTTGCTTAAGAGTTAATTCACCAGTTATCACATGCACAGATGATGTTCTAGGCATTTGGTTGGTTATAATATTACATATTAATATAAATATTATTATAATGTATAATAATTCATTTAATAATATTTTTAATATTCAAATTATTTTATTATTACTATTATTATTATTATTATTATTAGTAGTAGTAGTAGTAGTTCAAAAGCAGAAACAGAGCAATAATTAATAATCAACTGTGCATATAAAAATTAGAGCCCGACCGATTTATCGTTTTGCCGATTTTATCGGCTGATATGAGCCTGTCGCAGATATATCGTATCGGCTAATATGCCACCGATATGAATTTTTTTTTACAGAACATAAAACGCAAATAAAATGCTTGTAAATGGTGTAATTACGTAGTTTGTCCAGCAGAGCACGCTCCATTGTTTGCTACTGGCGACCTGAATGAAACACTTTAAAGCTTAAGTGTATGGAATACCATTGAAATACCCCCTCATATCTTTGTCACGTAATTATAAGTGTTTGATCACCACATTTGAGTGATCATTGCAAAAAATGTGTTTATGTATATATATTCTGTTTATGTATATACTGTATTCTATATATATGACCAGTCAAAAGTTTGGACACACGAATGTGACTTGTACTGTACTACAATTAGGGATGCACCGATACCGATACTGGTATCGGTATCGGGCCCGATACTGGAAAAATTTACAAATGCAATAAAAATATTGGTATCGGTACTCGGTATCGGCAAGTACCAAAAATAAAAGTATCGGTATCGGGCGAGTACTGGAAAAAGTGGTATCGGTGCATCCCTAACTACAATATACACAAAGAATATCAGCCGATATATCGATATCGGCCCTTTTTTTTACTCCCTAATATCGGTATCGGCTCCCAAAAAAACCCATATCGGTCAGGCTCTAATAAAAATGTGTTGTATGAGCTGCAAAAAAGTAGTAAATCTCTAATGTAAACAAATTTATAAGTTCAATTTTGAAACAAAGGCTGAAATATTCTATTTTGCTAGCAAAATGTCTTAGTTTCCACAGGTGAAAAATCTATTAGAGAAAACCTATTAGAGAAAAGCAACATCCCATCCACTCATCCAGCAAGTAGGCACTCAGTCAAGCAGTCAGGCATGACAATTAACATAGACTCAGATTCATCAAGCATCACTGACTGATACGTTACACAACGTGCTATGCAACATGACCCTGAAGAACCCAGCTTTCACTTGGCATGCAATATGACAGCAGCTGGGATTTAAAAATATTAAACCTATACACAATTGCAAAGATTAATCTAGGTGGAAATATCAGTTATAAAATAAGGGCATTTGGAAAGGGCATGATGTACTTTAAAAAAGAAATATCCTTCCAAATCAAGTGAAACCGACAGAGTTTACAAAGATAATGATTTAGACTGAAGGAAAGATGGGACGGTTTGGTACATAATTGGTATGAGAACAGTAATAATAATTTTCAGGAGAGAAATCTAACTATTTTTGTCTGTACATTGTTTGGGTGAACTATCCCTTTAAGAGATGTCTTCTTACTCTTAAAACGCCATGAATCCAAACATAGACTAAATAAATGAGACTATCAGTAGAACATTCCATGTCTTTTTACTAGATAAGAAAGTAAGAGAGCTTCAGCTATCAGTCATTGAACCACGGCTTTCTACTACTAGGCTAATCTTAATGAGACTCTCAATCAGATACACATGCAAACATTCCCTAACCAAATCAATCTGAAAGACAAAACCACAGGCACTGGAACAGGAGCTGATCTGTGTAATCTTTTTCAAAAAAAGAGAAAAACAGTATCTCTAAAAAGCCACCTATGTCATTGAAAAGGCTTTGTGTGCCACAATGAGACATTCCAAAACATGCCAAAACCTTGTGCTGTCCTGCACTGCCCTGAATATTTTAATAGCCAGTTGTCTATCTCGTCTGATCCAGAGGCAGACAGAAGGTAAAGACGGCACGCCGCCAGCGTCTGACGCTTGGGGATTGGTCTCAGGTGTTGGGACTGCCAGACCCTCTCACCCACTTACAGCAGCCTCACACATGTCAGCTTGTGTTCCCTGACTTAGGGCTCAGGTGCTGATGGTGTGTCTTTCCTGTAACGTCTGACTGACCTACTAGCCCAATAACAGTCAACACAACAGCTGAGAATGGACAAAAGCTAATGCATTTGTAAATAATTCTAACAAAACATAGTAAAGATAAATCCAAATCTATTCCTAATCTACTTTAAATGATAAACAATCATTTTGTATATCTGAAAATCGTAATGCAACATATGATGCATTGAAGACACAATTCAGATATCACAATATCACAAGGGAAATAAATAATTGATCAGGTACACAGGTTACTACAATGAGTATATATTTGATATATATTGATGTGAGTTATATGAGTTATGTTATTAATTTCAGATTGTACAAAATCAGAGCTACAACTGCTCTGGCGAACATTTACATTCCACTTCACAGTGAAGCTGTTTGTTTATGCTTGTTTTATTCATTTTAGTCCTTACAGTGAAAGTAAACAGGGTCCAAAACAACATTGGACCCCACTCAGGCCAATATAGATGACTTAAACTACTAGTACTATTGGAAAGAATAAGAGCCTATTTGACGAACACTTAATTTGCTTTCACTGTATGCATGAAAATGAATGAAACAAACATAAACAGCTTCACTATGAAGTGGAAGCAAGTAGTGAACAAATCACATGTATTCAGGCCAATAGGTGACTAAAACTACTAGTACTAAATGTTGGTCAGAGCCGTTGTACCTCTGATTTTGTACAAGGTAATAATAACATGTAACTCATATGGAAAACAAACACTGGGACATTTTCAAAACATTTTCTTTTGTGTTCCACATAAGAAAGTCATACAGGAACGAGTATGATGACAGAATTTTAATTTCTGAGTCCATTTAATGATATTTAAAGTGTGTGAAACTGTATTAATTAGCAAAATTGACTGAGTGCAAATGTGTTCATCAGTTTAAATGCTCTGTTACATAAAGCAGTATCACCGCTGTACAGCTGTTAGTCGGTCAGTCTCTCTCTCACCTGACGTGTCCCATAAACTGAGCTCCACGCGCTGCTCCTCTAATTCCAGTCCAGCTGTGTAGTTCTCAAACACTGTTGGGACGTATGTCTGTGTGTGGGGGAAACGAAATAAAAGCCGTTATTTAGTGACTTAACATTTCCATAAAAACACTTAATTTCGTTTAAAACGTTATTTAGTTTCAGTATATATCATAGGTTGCGTTGGTTTGTTGCAAAAGCGTCGTTTTTTCCCCAGCGTCAACACGTGCACAACAACTCACATGAGAAAGATGCATTAAGTATCACCTTGATGTATGATGTATGAATATACAGGATAATCAAACGCAGTGCGTAATAGTCACAGTATATGGTTGCATAATGACATAAGCAAGCATCCAAGTGCTTTACTAGCGAACACATACATCAATAGCCGCTCAGTGAATACGTGAGAGAGCAGGACATACCTCAGGATAACAGTCTTTGGCTAAGACTTGCAACATTGCGGTTTTCCCGCACTGCACGTCTCCTACTAAAACCAGTTTACAACGCATTACCAAAGGCTGGCTGATTCTTCTCTCCTTCATTGTAAATAAGACGGTCCTGTGCGCGACTGCTCTCTCGTATGACGGCCCTGGGCAGTTTGTTCAGACCGCATTGAAGTTTGGACTAAATCTCCACGAAAGAGAGAAATACGGCACTGCGGCAATTTATACAGCTCTGCTGTCCAATCAGCGCCGCGCTCTCCTGCTCGCGCTCGAGTTCCACTGCCCCCGAAATGCGCCCACCCAGTCTGCACATTGATTTAGCCGATTTAAATGCTAGCGATGGTAAACGAACCTTATGGGGGGTTTGAAAAGAAAGTTTCCACGCAAGGTGTGAACATGACATCATAGACGTGAGATTAATAAAAGTTGAGGGGGAAAAATTCCTATAAAAGAGAACGTCTCAAACGCTTTACGCGTTATCAGTGCATTCGCTACTCTAAATACAAAGTGCTGCACAAAATAATGATGCATGTAGCTTATTAATATAAGCTTAACATTACCCAATCAGTTATATTATGAAAAATACTAAATACCTTCAACAACAACAACAACATGAACGCTGATGCAAAGTGTGAGCAAAATGTCTGTACACTTTTTGGTGGAAAAATGTCATAAGCAGATTCTGACCTTTTAAAATATGTTTTATTTTATTTTTAAAAATTTATTTTTATTTGATTTATTTTTACTTTTGTTGTAAATCTTGTGAACAAAATAAGCTAAACCACCATTATATGTCATAAAAAGCCACATTTGTCTGTTAAGTGTTCATAATGACCAATTCATTCTCTGAGGACATTTTAAATAAATTATCTTAAGCAAGTAAAATGTTACAACTGACCCTAAAAGTGGCATTAAAGAACTCTATAGCCTATTGGCTTTACCAAAAGAACCACTTTATTCTCTGAATGACATTTTAAATGTTTGACTTACAGTGTTGTACAGACATCACCTGACAAAAGGCTTACTCACACGTGTTATGCAATATTTGAGAAACATAAAATTTCTCTTGTTCCTAATTTAATTTAATAAAAGATTATACTAAAGTGACCACTTTAAAAAAAAGATTTTTCCATAAATTGGAATTATTCAAATTCATAGCTGTCGCATAGAGAAAGACTTCAAAGTGTGACATCAAGAGCCCATATTCACCTTCTCCTCTGACTCAATGACCGAAACAGGTGGATATACGGCCACACTTCTGTTGAGCTTTATTGAGCGTGAGTTGTGTAAAAGACTGATAACCTCTGACAAATTATTGACTGCTTGTTGAGTAACAGTTTGACTCTGTTTCCTGGTATTTCCTCATTTGTTTGGCCCTGACAAATGAGAGCGTAATCGAACGAGCCCAAAGCTGCGCACCCAATAAATCCATAAACTGATCACATTGTGTGTGTGTTGTGGACGCATCTGACTGTAATTAAAGCCCGTCCCCTGCACATAGACGCTAATTACATGATACGAAGATTGTAACCGGCTATAATGATACATTTGGTTCACTCAGGGCAGCGTTTCAGAGAATGTGTTCACACAGACTGTTCCATTTATTTTGAGACCCTTTGTGCTAAAGCCCTTAGGAGAGAAATGATTATGTAACTATCTCTGGTTCCTTTGTATAGCTCAGGCCTCTCTCTCTCTCGGTCTGTCTCTCTCTGCTTATAAAACAAATAATATATTTAGACTAGCAGACAAGGGTACAAACAGTCATAAAAGCTAAAACAGGAAAAGAACTAAGGGGAATTAAGAGGAATGGACCCATTTTAGACCAACTATAGAAATAGTATAGTGTTCTAGTTTAATAGTACACTTTACCTTCCCATCATATATTTCTGTAAATGTGATTTCTGAATGTATTCCACTCCGCAAAAGCACAGTGTGGCAGCATGTGTATGTTTACAAGAGTGTTCTAGAGTGGTGGCCCAGGCCAGACAGAGACAGATGGTCTGGTCTTCCCCAAACTGAGACAGGAAACACAGCAATGACATCTCAGCTGGGGAGAAGCATCGAGCATATTCTGCAAACTGGAGGAAAATGACTGTTCTTAGACCGTCTCATATCCATAGACAAGTCTATTTAGTAGTAATGCTTAAAGTAATAGTTTACCCAAAAATGAAAATGAGCTTACCCTCAGGCCATGTAGATGAGTTAGTTTGTTCATTGGAAAAGATTTGGAGAAGTTCAGCATTACATCACTTGCTCGCCAATGGATCCTTTGCAGTGAATGGGTGCCGTCAGAATCCAACAGCTTTGTGATTAAAACAATCCACACCACTCCAGTCCATGTTCTATTTCTATTCTAACTACTTGTTTTCTTAAAAAAAGAGCCTCTAACACTAGCGTTCCCATATTCTTTTTCTATTCTGTCTACTTGTTTTCTTTTTATTTATCATAAAAAACGACACTCCAACACTAGCATTCTCTATTCTTTCTATTATTTTAACTTGTTTTATTTTTATTAAAAAAGACCCTTTAACAGTAGCGTTCCTTATTCTTTTTTCCATTCTATCTACTTGTTTTCTTTTCATTTATTATAAAAAAAACCTTGCTACGTGTACTGCAATAGGCTAACCGAGACTTGTCACAGCACTTACATATTGTTGCTCATTTGTTGGTTTTGATTGCTTCTATTGTCCTCATTTGTAAGTTGCTTTGGATGAAAGTGTCTGCTAAATGACTAAATGTAAATGTAATGTAGTGTGTTTGTAAGAAACAAATCCATCATTAAGGTGTTTTAACTTAAAACCATAACTTCTGGCCAAAATACAAATCCATAATAACGCTTCCTCTTGTGAAAAAGACCGGGCACCTATTAAATTCACCAACATATTTCTTTAGAACTGTTTTGGACTGTTTTTGCTTGTAAACGGTGCTTGCAGTGCATTCGCTACTCTAAATACAAAGTGCTGCACAAAATAATGATGCATGTAGCTTATTAATATAAGCTTAACATTACCCAATCAGTTATATTATGAAAAATACTAAATACCTTCAACAACAACAACAACATGAACGCTGATGCAAAGTGTGAGCAAAATGTCTGTACACTTTTTGGTGGAAAAATGTCATAAGCAGATTCTGACCTTTTAAAATATGTTTTATTTTATTTTTAAAAATTTATTTTTATTTGATTTATTTTTACTTTTGTTGTAAATCTTGTGAACAAAATAAGCTAAACCACCATTATATGTCATAAAAAGCCACATTTGTCTGTTAAGTGTTCATAATGACCAATTCATTCTCTGAGGACATTTTAAATAAATTATCTTAAGCAAGTAAAATGTTACAACTGACCCTAAAAGTGGCATTAAAGAACTCTATAGCCTATTGGCTTTACCAAAAGAACCACTTTATTCTCTGAATGACATTTTAAATGTTTGACTTACAGTGTTGTACAGACATCACCTGACAAAAGGCTTACTCACACGTGTTATGCAATATTTGAGAAACATAAAATTTCTCTTGTTCCTAATTTAATTTAATAAAAGATTATACTAAAGTGACCACTTTAAAAAAAAGATTTTTCCATAAATTGGAATTATTCAAATTCATAGCTGTCGCATAGAGAAAGACTTCAAAGTGTGACATCAAGAGCCCATATTCACCTTCTCCTCTGACTCAATGACCGAAACAGGTGGATATACGGCCACACTTCTGTTGAGCTTTATTGAGCGTGAGTTGTGTAAAAGACTGATAACCTCTGACAAATTATTGACTGCTTGTTGAGTAACAGTTTGACTCTGTTTCCTGGTATTTCCTCATTTGTTTGGCCCTGACAAATGAGAGCGTAATCGAACGAGCCCAAAGCTGCGCACCCAATAAATCCATAAACTGATCACATTGTGTGTGTGTTGTGGACGCATCTGACTGTAATTAAAGCCCGTCCCCTGCACATAGACGCTAATTACATGATACGAAGATTGTAACCGGCTATAATGATACATTTGGTTCACTCAGGGCAGCGTTTCAGAGAATGTGTTCACACAGACTGTTCCATTTATTTTGAGACCCTTTGTGCTAAAGCCCTTAGGAGAGAAATGATTATGTAACTATCTCTGGTTCCTTTGTATAGCTCAGCCCTCTCTCTCTCTCGGTCTGTCTCTCTCTGCTTATAAAACAAATAATATATTTAGACTAACAGACAAGGGTACAAACAGTCATAAAAGCTAAAACAGGAAAATAACTAAGGGGAATTAAGGGGAATGGACCCATTTTAGACCAACTATAGAAATAGTATAGTGTTCTAGTTTAATAGTACACTTTACCTTCCCATCATATATTTCTGTAAATGTGATTTCTGAATGTATTCCACTCCGCAAAAGCACAGTGTGGCAGCATGTGTATGTTTACAAGAGTGTTCTAGAGTGGTGGCCCAGGCCAGACAGAGACAGATGGTCTGGTCTTCCCCAAACTGAGACAGGAAACACAGCAATGACATCTCAGCTGGGGAGAAGCATCGAGCATATTCTGCAAACTGGAGGAAAATGACTGTTCTTAGACCGTCTCATATCCATAGACAAGTCTATTTAGTAGTAATGCTTAAAGTAATAGTTTACCCAAAAATGAAAATGAGCTTACCCTCAGGCCATGTAGATGAGTTAGTTTGTTCATTGGAAAAGATTTGGAGAAGTTCAGCATTACATCACTTGCTCGCCAATGGATCCTTTGCAGTGAATGGGTGCCGTCAGAATCCAACAGCTTTGTGATTAAAACAATCCACACCACTCCAGTCCATGTTCTATTTCTATTCTAACTACTTGTTTTCTTAAAAAAAGAGCCTCTAACACTAGCGTTCCCATATTCTTTTTCTATTCTGTCTACTTGTTTTCTTTTTATTTATCATAAAAAACGACACTCCAACACTAGCATTCTCTATTCTTTCTATTATTTTAACTTGTTTTATTTTTATTAAAAAAGACCCTTTAACAGTAGCGTTCCTTATTCTTTTTTCCATTCTATCTACTTGTTTTCTTTTCATTTATTATAAAAAAAACCTTGCTACGTGTACTGCAATAGGCTAACCGAGACTTGTCACAGCACTTACATATTGTTGCTCATTTGTTGGTACTTGTTTTATTTTTATTAAAAAAAAAACTTTAACAGTAGCGTTCCTTATTCTTTTTTCCATTCTATCTACTTGTTTTCTTTTCATTTATTATAAAAAAAACCTTGCTACGTGTACTGCAATAGGCTAACCGAGACTTGTCACAGCACTTACATATTGTTGCTCATTTGTTGGTTTTGATTGCTTCTATTGTCCTCATTTGTAAATTGCTTTGGATGAAAGTGTCTGCTAAATGACTAAATGTAAATGTAATGTAGTGTGTTTGTAAGAAACAAATCCATCATTAAGGTGTTTTAACTTAAAACCATAACTTCTGGCCAAAATACAAATCCATAATAACGCTTCCTCTTGTGAAAAAGACCGGGCACCTATTAAATTCACCAACATATTTCTTTAGAACTGTTTTGGACTGTTTTTGCTTGTAAACGGTGCTTGTAAACGAGAGAGCTTTTTCACTGAAGAAAGCAATATTATGGATGATGGACTTTTTTTTATTTTTGCCAGATGCAATGGTTTGAAGTTAAAAGCATCGTATCTTGATTTGTTTATTACAAACATGGAATTTTTCACTTGACAATATGCTAATTGTTAGACTGGAGTTGTGTGGATTACTTGTGGATTATTGTGATGTTTTTCTCAGCTGTTTGGACTCTCATTCTGACGGCACCCATTCACTGCAGAGGATCCATTGGTGAGCAAGTGATGTAATGCTAAATTTCTCCAGATCTGTTTCGATGAAGAAACAAACTCATCTACATCTTGGATGGCCTGAGGGTGAGTACATTTTCAGCAAAATTAAAATTTTTGGGTAAACGGTTCCTTTAAGAATTTCATCAATATGAGAGTGAATTTGACTTTGGTATTTGTTCATTGAATATTGAATCCATTTGTGCAAAAAGATCTGGTCATCCATTTCACTTGATTGTCATTCATCTCACATAATGCCCTATCTGTTTCTCTCTTAGTATCTCTCCCTCTCTCTTACTCTTTCTCTGGCAGTCAGGTTGAATTGTAATGTGTTGAATAATAATCCCAGGTCCTTCACTACATGTGCGCACATTCTCTCACTCCGGGGAGAGGTACATTGTAACGGAAGAAAATGCTGTCATTTCTTACTGAAAATTGTATTTCTAGCTCACTGAACCACCAGGGCTATAGATTAAAAAGGGAGAGGACAGAATATAGAACAAGTTGTTTGACAAGCGTGTGATTCAAAAGTTTGTGCCCAGATTGATTAGTGATATTTTGTAGCAGTATCAATATAGTAAAATGACGTTCATTTATAATGTATGTAATGTATGGAGTGTTGCCTGGGCTCATTGAGGTTTCCTGCTGCATTCTGGTTGGATAATAGTTGAAAGGCCGTGATTTCATCACCCCTTACATCCACACAACTGTAGTTTGATTCACTGACCCACTGCACTGCTTCTGATGTGATACATTTGTAATCAGTAGGAGTACATATACTTTATTCCTACACTGTAATTCTCCAATCATCTCACAATGATGTGCATTACATTTTTAATATTTTAAGATTATTTCAGTACATCTACAGTACATCTAATTAGATCTGGGATTATGTAATTTGAAAGAGAAATCACCTTTACTATTACTTCTCTTTTACTTTTGCTTTTCATATCTTAACACTACGGAGTTTTTCTTCTGATGGCACAGTCTGGCCAGTTGTTTCTTCAACAATGTAGTTTTATATTTTCTATATGTTCATCATTAATGTTTTCATTGCAGTTTTTACAATAGATCTTGTTTAAAAACTCTTTAACACCTTGTATTATTCATCAAGGAAAGATAAACATCAAGGAAAGATAAATAGGACCACAGATATAAAACGAGACAGAGACACAACAGAACTGGTGAAACAGTAGCCTAATATTTAGAGTGATCCTGTCTTAAAACTTAACGACGTGTTTGTCATCTGTCGCACTGAAGACGTTTTAAGGGTAGTGCTGACCTCAGGTGGTTGATGCTGGTAACAGTTTTTTTATCTGAAAAAAAAAATGGTGTAGAAACAGTTTTCACTCTGAAATTGCAAATGGCAAACACTTGAATTAAAGTGAAATTTTAAAGTTGTAAAACGTAATTTTTTTCTGTTAAGTACATACTCCAATTATAAAACATACTTCAATAATATTACACTGTACGACTGTATGGGACATAACAATCAATCAATCAATTCATACATATATAATCAATT
Organism: Sinocyclocheilus rhinocerous; assembly: GCF_001515625.1. Lineage (NCBI taxonomy): Eukaryota > Metazoa > Chordata > Actinopteri > Cypriniformes > Cyprinidae > Sinocyclocheilus > Sinocyclocheilus rhinocerous. Next base: position 4,910,394 of record NW_015628351.1, read on the forward strand.
ACAGCATTCAGACATATTTAGGCAAATATATCATGAACAAGATTAAACATCAGGTATATAGAATGCTTAAGCAAACATTCGTTAAAATACTAATGTTATATGTGTATATTTTCAGATCGGTCTTGTTTGATATAAAATACAAAGGTACTGTATTTATATTTTTCAAGAAAGTACAATGAACACTGAAATACAATGAAAATTTGAAATAGCTTGTTTATGTTTTATATTGTGTTGTACTTTTAGGGTTGTTTTGTGTTGTTTGGTTTGTTTATTGCACACTTTTATATAAAATAGTTTTCCTGTCTGCGCAGTTTTCCATAGGCCATTTCAAGAGAATTGGTTTATGGATGTGCAAATTTAAAGTCTTATTTAACAGGACACGAGTCATTAAAAGTGTTTGTCAGCCAGATGCACAGTGCACTTTCAGTTGCGTTTTATCCAAAGGCGCTTAGTTCAACTGATAGGTAACTGATATGTGCCAGCTGTAAAGCTCACGGGCTGTGAACTTGTAGCTCGTATTTGAAAGGAATCTGTGGCGTGTCTCATTTGATCAGCGGGATCGTATCTCGCCTCAATATAGAGGCCTATCGTACAGTTAAAGTAGAGCTCTACCCCGCTAGGCGGCAATGTTATATGTTATCACTCCAATGTGCCTTTGTTTCTTCCACCACTGAATGAATTTGTGTTAGTATGCGCCTATAATGAAACGGCAACATTTTCTAACATTAATGCCTGCATGTTGTCTTTGTCTGTCATTTTCACTGTTCGAATGAAAGAGAGCAGAGCAAGTGTCGAGCGCGCACCCGGAGCAGGAGCTCTCCATGGTCCTGATTTATGCCCAAATATCGCCTCGTCATTTTACAGCTTGTCACATTTCCTTAAAGGCGATGTGTGTTTTTATATTAAATTATTTTCTTACACAGTAGCTTAATATGTATAAACCAATATAGGCTGATTCCCCCCAAAAGTGTAAAAACTGACTTAAATTATTTATTTATTTTACCAGTGTTCGGACGGATCAGTTTAGCGTTCTCTCTTTATCTTTGCCTGACGTTTTAAATAGTTTCAATTTGCGTGACTGGCAAATGTTTAATGCATTTTCTGATTAATTATTCAACTTGATTGTGTATTAATTGATTAATTGAATGCTTGAGACCCGAGGCCTTTGACTGATTTTGCCAATGACAAGAAGAAATGTTTATTCGCTCATTTGTATTGTATGCCTTTAGTTAAAAATAGTAAATTGTTCATTACAATAAAATTAAACAACATATAAATTACAGTATGTCAAAATGAAAACCAAACTTTATACTCAGTACATTTTAAAGTTGCATTGTATACTCAGCCCGTAAGATGCTTCGCTTCATAGTTTATACACTGAAACACTGCCCAGTCTGACAAGGATCAAATAATGTTGTGAGTTTGGGGCGGGACTACCGATGTCAGATGGGAGTGTTTAAGACACCAGTTTGAAACGATCATTATTTTTGCAATTCCTTTAAGTGAAGTTAGTGGCGCACTTTTACGCACTTCAGCTTTTATGGGTAATATCAGTCAAATTAGACCAAGGCAAAAACACACACACACACAAAATACCATAAAAAATACCTTTACTTATACCAGGTTCAGTTGCGTGACACTTTGTATTTTATTTTTGTTGGCATATTTTTTCCTCAATTTTGATGCATCTGCTTTAATGAGCCATTTTGATTAAAAAGCGATTTCTAGTAATTACGTGTTATATCATTTTTTATTAATGTAGTTGTTTATTATTAAACTGTGTAGGCCTTTACGCACCACCGCAATCACAGCACAACAATGCAGTCATTTAGATGACAGATTTGAGAAGGAAAAAAAACAGACAAATGAACAAATGTGATTATACATGTTTATTTATAGAAGTTACACCACAATGAGCTAAGCATATCAATAGTAGATGTTTAGCTGAAAGCTGTTACTTACATGTGTGGAGCTCTATAATCTGTGTATGTGTAATATTTCTGACGATGTAGATATTTATGCAAAATATCTATTAT
>NW_015628351.1:4913480-4922849 GCF_001515625.1 Sinocyclocheilus rhinocerous
TATATATATATATAGTAAGTTTCCTTTAGCATATCTTGGACTTTACAAGACAAAATTATGTAATCTTCCTTATCCTCAAATAATTGTTAGGCCTAGCCCTGTGGCTGAGTAAAATCATTGGAAACTGGGTTAATTAATCCTCCGATCACATTTTTACCCCGATCTCAGGAGAAAATGGAACTATTTTACGAGTTGGCAATTTCGTATTAATTCGTACGATTTTTAGGGGTGGAAAACTAAGCATGAAGGTACAGCCATAAACCCCGTACTTAATGGTTAAATGTACAAATGAAATCGTACGAATTTCGCCAAAACGTAAAATAGTTAGGAATTGCCATGAGTGTTGCATTTTACACATTATTTGTCCAGCAATTGTTAAGATTATAACATCGCCCTATTTAAAATGAATGTAATTTGACTAAGTTTTTTTTTTTTTTTTGATGTAATGATGTGAAGTTCAGTGGTGATGCGTGATAGGAATAAAAAAATAAAATCAGGCTTTAATTGTTTATATCTAGTAAACTAACCCTGATAAATATGAACAATTAGGTGATGACATTTGATCTTTTGATTGGTGTAAGATACGAAAAAACGTAATCTATTTCTGACATTTTAATTACTCTGATAATGTATGTAGCTTCAGATCTGAATTTAACAGTGCCTTTTAGCTGATCATTCTGGATGTTGCATAGACAGGTGTGCGTTTTTTTCCCTTACACCGGTTTTGTTGAAGGGAAATGCAGCGCCATTTTTGTTTTTACATTTTACCATTCGCTCATTATTTATTAGATAACCTTTTTTTTTGAGCGGTGGAGTGTGAATTCAAACGAGGTTTAAATTATGTTGAGGCAAATGGACCATCTCCAAAGCATCATAAAGAACGTGAAAAAATTTAGATGGCCTGTTCGAGATTTTTATATACCGTATAACCTATATACGTAGCCTACTTCTACAGTTTTGTTTCACCGGTTTCTTCTTTTTCTCATGAATAAGAACAGTATTCTTTTAAGTAGTTTAAGGCAGAACAAAGTAGGCTACAGTGTTTGGAAATTGTGACATGATGTAATTATCACTACAGCATATTATTCCTCAATTGTGTTGTTGATTGGTAAGACAACATTGATAATGTGCCCAATAGATGGCGCCCTCGTACAGAAACATCAAGCTAAATTCACGTCACTTTGCAGCTGAAGCAAATCCGTTTGGATGAGAGTAGGCTATATAAATGGTTCAGACTATCTACGGATGTGAAACCATGTGCGTTTTTTTTCCAGTGCGTTTTTTCAGCATTGTCGTCCGCAGGGTTAAACTATCCACACAGAGTAACAGCGGCCTCAAATAAAGTGCTCCAAACGTGAAGTCCAGAACAATCCAACATTTTTTCTGCTCATTACAGCCTCCCCCCTTTAAAACCTCTGTGCACTAGGATCCATTTTCCAATTAATCTACGCAGTCAATCAGGCCGCCAGCGTCTATTAGGCCGACTTAATTTACTTGAAAATTCCATGGACATTTCGGAAAACAAAAATGCTGCCTAACCACCCACTTTTCTACACACTGCTATAGAGGTGCTCATTCTAAATCTATTATTAATTGGTTAGCCTATAATAACAAACTTGATTTATTGGTCCCACTGTGTGATATTCTGAACGCTTTCTCCTCTTTAGTGCCTTGATTTCTGAGCTGAGCAGTTGCCTAACTGTAGGCTACTTGTGAAAACTGGTTGCTGGAGAGATTCTTCTCTTGGCATTCACCGCGTGCCTTAATTGTATGGACATTAAATCAAGGTCCGCTGTGAACACGCAGAGCGAGAACTCTGAGAACGAACGGCGGCAGCAAGCCTAGTGGTCATGAGCAAAACCTCTCGAGGATCATTTGACACTCAAATTTCGCGCCCTGACTTGCACATGTAACCTACCCACGAGCTTCCGAGAGAGAGGTATAACATTTGAACACTTTCACTACAACACTGCTTTAGCAAATGAATTGCATGCGAGCTAAACATATCCACACTTTAGTGTTCAGTGGTGTTGTCCATATGTGATACGGTTGTTAATGCAGTTTAAAGACAGATTAATGACGTGCAACTTGTCTAAGCTTACACAATGGAAAAATAAGTCAATCGATGCAGCGCAATTACTCTTGCGCTCAATACCATTTTCCTTCGGGGCAAAACAGAAATCAGAGCAAAAAAAAAATCTTGCTTTGCGTCCACGGGTTTCTTCATGCAATCTTTATATCGGCGCTCTGGTTCCTTTGTCCTTGATGTATTTGAAGAAATGAGCAATGGAAGCATCACTTGAGAAATGCTTACTGGGTCACATATCGAAAATTGAGGACAAAACCCTCGCAGTTCTTAAAAACAGACTATCCTGCTGTACGAACAGGTATGTTTCCACAGCTCAGATGCTGCGACTCCTCTTGTCTATGCAAATACGCCCTCCTTCGCGGCTTAACGCCGCTGCACAATAGCGTTCCTCTTCTGTATCGCGAAGACACGTTAACACAGCGCAGAAAGGCATCAGAACGACGCGTATATTTCAGCGGTATCCCTATTTTCGAACGCTCTGTTCTTTCAGTGGTTTTAGATCTCTTGCCACACAAATCCCGGCTCTGACAGAAGGCCCTTAGAGGATTTTATCAGTGGGGAAAACACCTTCCTGAATCCGAAGGATAACGACGGCCACTTGTCCATAGCTGGAGAAGATGAGAACAGGACGGCAGAGAAAAGGACAGAAATAGTGCGCTGAACGCCGTTAGTTGGCTATTTCTCCCGGCTCAGTTGAGCGGCCTCCTCGTCTTAAACTGCGTGAAGGAGGAGCTGTTCAGTTGCATTACAATGACATTCAGTCCCAATTCATTCAGGCGCTGTCTAACGGTCTTTGGATAGCAAATCCACCTCATCGGGGGGTCGCAGCCCTCTCATTACGCCCCCAATCCCAACACACACTCACTACAATAGACCCAACAAAGAGCGAGGGGAGTGGGCCTCAGCGCTGCGCGGCCCGGGCGCTGAACTCTGGGCTCCAGTGAGAAAAATGCTCTTCAGTGTTGGTGTAACGAACAACGTGTTAAAGTGTTTTGTTATTTAGAAGGGCCCGTTCTCAAACGATTGGAGAAAAAAAGAGACGTCACACGCGTTAATTTTATGAAGGGCATTAAAGGTGAACACAGCTATGACTGCGCTGGCAGCCCTTGGCTATAGTTGCGCGATGTGTTTCTACACGTTCACGAATGCTTGCATGTGCTATACGGACGGATTAAAGCATCCATCAGCGCGCCTACAGTGGAGGCATTGGCAATATGACTGATTTGGGCTGTTTGATCGTGGTTGTGTTGTGGTGATGGGGCTTGTACCTCGCGCGTGTATAGAAGTGTCACCGCAAACCTGTAGACTCCTGAGGGGTCAAGGCCAGGTGACAGCTATTTTCGAGTTGAATGCACGTTTCCCTTTCCCTGAAACCCTAAAATACAGCTCAACTAAATCTATTTAATGATAACGATGCCTTTAAATTATGATAGAAATATTTAGTATTAGATTTAGATTTAGTTATTTTAAATATTTAGATTTAGTTTTCGCCAAAGTATCGTACTTATTAGTATACTTACTTACTGGTAGCCTATACATATTTATTAAAATCATAATATAATAACTGAATGTAATCTCTTAAACAAGTAGTGTAAAAAATCTTTGTAATTTTTTTTTAACCACGTTAGCACGGCTAACCAATGCATCTTGATAACCAAAATACTGGCTGCTAAAATTAAATGGCTAGTAATTTTCATTTTTTTACAAACATTTTTGTAAGTGTAAGAAAAATACTACGCTTGTTATATTGTATTATTTATTTTCGGCAACATTAAGTCACAAAATTAGAGCGACCAAAATTGTAGATGCTGAACTGATGGGACACATTGTTTTATCTGGAAAAAAAATATTGCAGAAAAGCAAGAAATCGTTATGTATAACAACAACGAGCTCATATTATGTAACAATAACACAATTAGACTATTAGCCTATCATTTTATTAATACTATTTTCAACAATAACAACAACTAGCCTATACATTATTAGTATTATTATAGTTTATTACTATTATAAACCTGCTCCTTTGTGCCATTCTTTTGCATGACACAGAAACGCTCGTGAACATTTCCATGGATTTAAGAGATTTTTCCCAGGGAAATCATAGCTACCGATTTTCGAATTGACGTTGACGGCTTAGACAGGCCCAGCTGGGCGCTTTACTTATGCTTCTATTCAAGCAGAGGACGGAAAGGTCATCTTTACGGCCCGGTGCGCCTGGGAAACTCGCTAAACATGGCGCCTGTATATGGCCGCTCAATTCTAACGTAAACACCGAGCAGCTGCCCTCTGCTTTTGGAGTGCGTGTGATGCGCAAGTTTAAGAGTGATTTAAAGAGAAAGACCGCTGTGAGTATGTGTCATTTTTTGCGCGTTTTCTCAGTGATGGGTAGACATAAGTTGTGAAGTCACTGGTTATACAATTAAAATATCCAGCGCGCTTATACCGTCATATAAAAATTCTCCCATTTAGTGGCCACTTGCGAGTGGAAAAGAAGTTTAATACTGCCTACTTGTTTAGAGAGGTATAGTAAGGTGTAACTTTGCAAACATTTCCTGAGAGCAGAACCAGAAGGACCCTCAAGTATTGTCTGAGGAAATAAAGAGAAACACCCTCACAAAAGAATCCATTGTCAAGCCCGAACAATCTGCGGGGCCTCATAAGCTGTCCTCCACAATCAAGATGGTGGGCAATGATTTGACTGCGAGAGGGGCCTGCACTTTCGTGTGTACCGAATGGTAATCACTGAGAGGATAACCATCCAGTCAAACCCCGCACACACACTCACGCATCCACGCACACGTGTCCGGTGCGCTTGTCAAATTCAGAAGATACTTGAAGCTTTATCGTGCGAAAAAGTCGGGTTTAAAAAGTCAAAGTGGAAATGTATTGCTTCTGGAGCAAAGAATAAACGCTAAGGATTTGTAGGCTATATTTTTACACTCGCCTTTTTGTCCTGAGCGGCAATGACGAACGTTCGTTTATTTGCAGGTAAGGAGAAAATGTCAGAGGGTGCGGTATATCTTGCAGCCCTAAATATAGGCTATACTATTTTTGGGCGATAAATGTAACAAAATTCGTTTGCACAAAATTATCCCTCAAGAAGAGTTTGGACGATTTTGTCTGAAAATATGACTGATTTGGGCTGGTTGATCGTGGTTGTGTTGTGGTGATGGGGCTTGTACCTCGCGCGTGTATAGAAGTGTCACCGCAAACCTGTAGACTCCTGAGGGGTCAAGGCCAGGTGACAGCTATTTTCGAGTTGAATGCACGTTTCCCTTTCCCTGAAACCCTAAAATACAGCTCAACTAAATCTATTTAATGATAACTTCTAAAGATGCCTTTAAATAAATCATGATAGAAATATGATTTAGCTATACATATTTATTAAAATCATAATATAATAACTGAATATGAAATCTCTTCAACAAGTAGTTTTAAAAATCTGTCATTTTTTTAACCAAGTTAGCACGGCCAACCAAGGCATCTGACTGAAAATCCTGGCTGCAAAAATTAAATGCCTATTTTAATATATATATACAAAAGAATCCATTGTCAAGCCCGAACAATCTGCGGGGCCTCATAAGCTGTCCTCCACAATCAAGATGGTGGGCAATGATTTGAATGCACTTTCGTGTGTACCGAATGGTAATCACTGAGAGGATAACCATCCAGTCAAACCCCGCACACACACGCATCCACGCACACGTGTCCAACGCGTTCTTGTCAAATTCAGAAGATGCTTGAAGTTTCATCGTGCGAAAAAGTCGGTTTCAAAAAGTCAAAAGGGAAATGTATTGCTTCTGGAGCAAAGAATAAACGCTAAGGATTTGTAGGCTATATTTTTACACTCGCCTTTTTGTCCTGAGCGGCAATGACGAACGTTCGTTTATTTGCAGGTAAGGAGAAAATGTCAGAGGGTGCGGTATATCTTGCAGCCCTAAATATAGGCTATACTATTTTTGGGCGATAAATGTAACAAAATTCGTTTGCACAAAATTATCCCTCAAGAAGAGTTTGGACGATTTTGTCTGAAATTAGTTTGGTTGCCGATTGCTGCCGAAAAAGTCAGAGCAGCGAATAAATAAACAGCAAAAAAACTCACAATAATATTCCAAATACGAATATTGACAGGAAGAATCTCTACAGTATTAAATATTTTAAGAATTATTTGAAATTCCAAACCGTCAACCAATAAACAATTTAAAGTTCATTTGGATTCACTTTCCAAAACGGAATTTACTTTGAGTCCGCGTGTTAGTATTTAGAAAGCTCACTGGGGACGTTTATGTGCTGCATATTGTTTATTAGATTTTATGTAAGGTTTTATGCCATGGGAAGCTATTTTCTTTAACAACATAGTAGCTAATGGTCTCAAATAGGAGAGAATGCACACACAGACACAAACATCTGTATTTATTAACAATTATGAGTGTCAAACACATGTGCTGAACTGGAAAATCCAAAGAACAAGAAGCCATTTCAGTACAATACAAATATTTGTGACCTTAGAGCCCAAATACTGTTCCACAGCCATTTTATCATCTCCATAAAAACACAAAACATATTCCAGCCACTTCCCTTCCCTCCTTCCCCTCTGGCTCTTTTGTTGTAACATGCCTCTGACCAGATCAGACTCCATGACATAGAATATGACACGAGAAAGGGACCATAACCATGTTTCAAAGGAAACCAAAGACCTTTTACAGCATACAGCACTGGCTGGAGCCAAAAGCTGGATGTTTGGAACTCTGCATGTGTTTCGTGATAAAACAGAATTCCAGTGACTTGGTAAGTGTGCAAAGAAAATAAACCAAAAAAACACACACAGGCGTGAGTCGTGTGATGCAGTGTGCTGCATGCATTCAGTCATGATGCTCTTCAGAATTATTGACACCTTGCCTCTTGAGGTACTTGGTTGACGCATCTGAGTGTCGATATCAATGCAGGAACTTCAGTACAGCCTAATAAATGTCAACATCAGCAGCCATTGATCCGTTTGCACCATGGTTGGGACGGTATGGCAGTCTTTGCAGTCTGATCTGGTATTTGCAGCACCTGAAGCGCACCATACTCTCTTGTGGGATATTTTAACAAGCAAGTGTTGGTGTTGAGGCTGAGGATGCTGTGTTATATAATTATATCTTATCATTCTCACGTTCACATGAAAATTTCTGTTCTAATAATGTTGCCAGTGCCCGCTGTTTATTTATTATTTCCGCACATCCCTCTATCATGTAACTCTGCCATGTCTCAATGAATTGATACCAACTACACACATTTAAAAAGCCCTCATGCCCACCAGGAAGCTGTGTGATTTATTGGGCAAATCAGTCTGAATAATGTCAGCTGCCTCATTCAAGTCTTTCTGCATCTTCAACAAGATGAAGAAGCACAATAATTTTGGATTTACCGATGCATTCCCCACCACATCCTGTACAGCAGTGTCCAGAGATGACTGAAATAAATTTCTAGCACTCTTGACTCTTCTTTCATGTTTCCTTTGAATCCACTGCACAAAGCTTGAACACGAAAATGAACACCAGCGGACAACTGGATTTGGAAACCTTGTAAGAAACCATGTTGTATGACCTAAGAATATTTTTGCTAACAGAAATAAATGCATTTTTGCCTAAAAATGCAACAATCAAACAGTTTAATCCTATATTGACTTACCTCTTATAGCAATAGTATATATATGGCGTATACATAAATATTGTTTAGCATTAAATATAAATATTCTAATATATATATAATGCTAAGCATATAGAAGCTCTCTCTCTAATATTTGTAATATTACTTTATTTTAAAACTTTTAAACATTTTGCATATTATTTTGCTGTTATTTTTTAATTTGATTTTATTTCAGTTAATTTGTTCTCAAACAACCTCTTTAAATACTGGAAGGGATTTAATAGAATCTTCGCTAATTATAACACATTTTATGAAATTTGTATTTGTTGCAGTCCTTTTTCTTAAATGTGGCAATGCTGTGCTATTTTGTAAAATATTCTAGTTTTTATTCATAACCTATATGAAGTAAAATGAGCCAGCAGATGCTTAAAAAACAGATACGTTTTCCGCTGCCCCCACCACTGCTTGTCTTTGCTGTGTGTGTGTATAAAAGAGAGGCTGTTTAGGAAGGTTTAGCATACAGCTGTTTGAGCTTCGCCTCTCCTCACTGCTTTAAGGTCTGTCATCTTGAATCACGCTGCACGGAATCCATCCCACATCCACCCTACGGGCTCATTAACGGCACACTGTTTGCCGGCCGGTCACCTGCATTTCAGACGTATAGTGCTTATGTTTTATCGTGTGTGTGGTTCCAAACACCGAAGAGTGTTACACTTCTGTGAATTTGTTAAGAAAGGTCACCTTTCTGTTTGAGGAGCTATGAATTATGAATATGATAAAGACTGTACCATGTTTCTTACAAATGCATACATTTTGCCATCTAGTTCAATCACCAAAGCGTGATCATTTTTTATATAATTATTATTTCATATCACACTCACTGTCTTAATCATTCCTGGTAGTCCCACATAAGGAAATTGAAGATCTGAAGGATTATCTCACTTTTTAAATTCCTAACTTTTCTCCTCACACTCATTATCTGACGGGTAGAAATCCCAGCGTAAGCTCCCCATCCATCCGAAGCTAAAATGTTGCAGGCTTTTGGGTAGCAGTGTTGTCATCTCTCTCTGTCTGTTTTATTCCCAAGGTCTCTGAGAGAAAGGATGAAGACCTAAAGGGGGGAAGGGAAGGAATGAGGAGATGAAAACAGACATTTTCTGAAAGGTCAGGTTCTGCCGTGTTCTTTTTTTCCAGGGCAGCTCCAGAGATGACTGATTGAGGAAAAAAAAATCTGTCATCAGCCTTTTATATGCAACAACTGCAATCAAGTGTTTGCGATAACTGGCAATGAGTCCTTCACATCGCTGTGGAGGAATTTGAGGGTTTTCGAGCATGAATGGACTGTTTAAGGTCAAGCCACAGCATCTCAATCGGATTTAAGTCCAGACTTAATTTTGACCTTAATTTTGTTTTTCTTGAGCCATTCAGAGGTGAACTTACTGGTGTGTTTGGGATCATAGTCCTGCTGCATAACCCAAGTGTGCTTGAGCTTGAGGCCACAAACTGACGGCTGGACATTCTCCTTCAGGATTTTCTGATAGAGTGCAGAATTCATGGTTCCATCAATTATGGCAAGTCGTCCAGGTCCTGAAGTTGCAAAGCAGCCCCAGACCATCACACTACCACCACCACCATGGACTGTTGGTATG
>NW_015628351.1:4922959-4923039 GCF_001515625.1 Sinocyclocheilus rhinocerous
CGTTCTTTTTTGGCTTTTGCCTTGGAACTCTCCCATGGATGCTGTTTTTGCCCAGTCTCTTTCTTATTGTTCTTATTGTT
>NW_015628351.1:4926014-4933301 GCF_001515625.1 Sinocyclocheilus rhinocerous
GGCAAGTTGTCCAGGTCCTGAAGCTGCAAAGCAGCCCCAGACCATCACACTACCACCACCATGTTTGACTGTTGGTATGATGTTCTTTTTATGAAATGCTGTGTTGGTTTTACGCCAGATGTAACGGGACACACACCTTCCAAAAAGTTCAACTTTTGTCGCATCAGTCCACAGAATATTTGGCCAAAAGTCTTGGGGATAATCAAGATTTTTTTGGCAAATGTGAGACGAGCCTTTGTGTTTTTTTTGGTCAGCAGACATTTATAATGTTATAAAATGAACAAAATAAATGCTGTTCTTTTGAACTTTCTATTCATCAAAGAACTCATCAAAGAAGAAGAATAAAAAAATATATTTATAGATTTTGCAATCACCAGAGACATCGAGATATTTAATGAACCTGTGGAATTTTTATTTAATTGTTATTGAATTTGTCTTTCTTTTAATGCTCCATGCTCAAATAAATATATTAATTAAATAAGACTAGGAGCTGAGAACCTAAATCACAACTCATATAAAAATAAAACTGAATTCTGACCACCAAAATTCTTTACTTGGATCCAAAGATTTATAGTTTGATTTGATTGTAAAATCATACTTGGATTCATAAAGTAAAAGCTCACATGATTGGTTTTGTGTTTAACATCTCAAAGCCTACAGTAGCTCTGCAGTGCCTTGGAAGTCACCTGTTGGCCACTATTATAGCACAGGCCTGGGGAGGGGGTCTGAGGGCACAGTTGGACACTCTGAGCACATTAAGAGTGGCTGTCTTTATTGGATGTGATTGGTCTTAGGGATTTTATTGGTTTCATTGACTGACCCTCCAGTATTTATCGACCCTCTCCACGCGCTCTAGACGGTGTAACGGAGGGCCGATATGAATCTGATGTGACAATAAAAGGGCAATTATGTACAGCGAGTAGAATATCTGCTTCCTTTCACCTGGGAGAGGAAGAAGGGAAGGGTGAGATAAAGAGAATGATTTTCTTCTTTTCATTCAGAGTGCCGTCATTGTTAAACATGGTGCTCCCAAACACAACGAACATATATGTAAATACAGCATCCTCTTTGTGATGTATATGAATGACTTCTGAATGCCTCTTTAGCAGGTCACCTGACAACACAATGTATAAACTGCTTTGATGTTCCCCTGCTGCTATTTACAGAGGAATTAGGAATTAAGACTTTTCCTTTTACTCTTTTAATCTGTCATTTAACATTTGCAAACGCATGTCATTCAATACATCGTCTAGCTGTTCACTCACTAAAGAGATAGGCTAGTTCACCCAAAAATCAAATGCTATCATTTGCTTACTATGGTGCCATTCTAAACCTGTATGTCTTTCTTTCTTCTACAGAACCGAAAAGAATAAATTTTTTAAGAATTTCAATAACTAAACAGTTTTGGTTGCCTTCATGAATGAATGATAAAAAAACACAGTAACATTTCTCAAAATATCTTCTTTTATGTTTCACAGAAGAAAATAGGACATGCAGGTTTGGGATGACATAAGTAAATTGACTCCTTTTTCATTTTTGGGTGAACTATCCCTTAGTTCACCCAACTAGTGAGATCCAAAAATCACAATTTTACTCTCGAACAAATGAACAAAACTTTATATTTTCTGTTAAATGGCAGAATTAGCCATTTATGATAAGCTGTACTTTAATGTAATTGTATCAGTGTTTTTTTAAGAAATCAATATTTAAAATTTGGAATTGAAGTGAAAACGAAATTGGAATAAAATAAATAACTGCCATTCTTTTAAACTTTCTATAGAATCCTGAAAAAAAATATCATTGCATCCATAAAATTGTTTAGCAGCACATCAATTTTCAGTGATTTCTGAAGGATCATGTGCCGCTAAAGACTAGAGCTGAAAATTCAGCTTTGGCATCACAGGAATAAATTTCATTTTAAAATATATTCAAATAGAAAACTATTTTATTAAATTGTAATAATGTTTCAAAATATTACTGTTTTTACTGTATTTTTTGATCAAATAAATACAGCCCCGGTGCAATATCTTTCAAAACATTAGAAAAATCTTATCAGCCACAGACTTTTGAACGGCATCGCCCATCTCGAAGAGCATGTCCTTGTTTTTTGTTTCACAATGAATAAAATATGAAGAGGTGAGCGTTCCTAGTCTCTCGCTTTGCCTTACATGCCTCTCAAAAAATAAATCAGCGTTGTGTCAGCTGACCTGGCATTAAACAGGCTTTTGAGAGGAGAATTCGGTGTTTGATGGCGCTCTCTGGTCCGCACTGCAGGACGCGGTGCATGAAATGTTGTGGTGACAGCAGGCCACGAGTGCTTCTGTAAAACACGGCTCTCATTGTGCCGAGAGCCTGCAGTGATAGGCACCTCCGTTCTCACCCTCGCTCTTTCACCGTTCATGTAAGGAGCGAAATAAGACAAATGCGTATAGAAATAACATGTACATGTTCATGTGGACGGGAATCGTGATAGTTGGCGAAACAGGCTGATAAATAATTTCCACTGTGTATCTGGGAGAAGGTGTGAAATGATCAGAATTATTTACGGCTATTATATCCAATTAAAGCCTGTGAGTGCTGTTGTGCTGTTTTATTGTGCTATAAACTGCTACCGCATGTGCTTCAGTAGCCAAACACAATGAGCTCCAATACAGGCCGTCTTACTGGCAGGATCCCGGTCAGAGGGTTTGTGGGGGGGGGTGCGAAGAGGAAAAGAATTAGAGGAAGATGTTAGGGGCTGGTTTTGGCTGTGGCCCTCTGGCACTGGGGTCTCTATGAATCAGTCAGCTTTGTTAGTTTTGGAGCGAATCCTAGTTGTAGTGTTTAAATGCTCCATTCTTCCACTTCAGGCCTATTAAAGTCCTGGCTGGAGAGTAATGTAAACTTAAAACAGTTCATATAGCCTCCATTTCCCTGTCATTTGAACGGCTCAACCCATTACCCAACTCTGTTGTCATGGAGAGCTGCTCGTTTGTCTCCGTGGAAACCTTGATTGCCCAAGATGTGCTGATATGGTCAGCTCAGGAGTAATATCTTTCAGTCTGATGTGCGCATTGATTTATTGTTTATCTAATGACTAGATGCCTTTAATGGTAACACTTTATTTTAGGGTCTCTTAACTAGTTGCTTATTAGCATATTACTAGAATATTAGCCATTTATTAGTACTAATTAAGCACATATTAATGCCTTATTCTACATGACCTTATTCTACATCCCTAACCCAATATCTAAACTTAACAACTACCTTACTAACTAATAATAAGCAGCAAATTAGGAATTTATTGAGGGAGAAGTCGAAGTTAATAGTGAATAAGTGTTCCCTATTCTAAAGTGTAATTGTTTGTAAAAGAGTGTTTTTCGTATACATTGATGACGATAACGCAATTGACCCTTCGCAAAAACCCACCCTCCTTAGTTACTGTTGCTATGTCCGACAAGCTATGCCATTCTCACACCACACATCATGTTCTCATGCAGTGAAAAATACATCGTGGAGCAAAGAGAAAACTGACAACACGCCGACAGACAAGACAGAGCAGGTTAATTCTGGTATGAAACAAAGTCTCAGCTTTCTAATTTTGTCATTTTTTAAAAGAAATTCAAACAATAAATACCATTTTGTGGCTCTTAAATGTGTCGTGACAGATCGCTGTAGCGCCTGAACAAATCGTCTTTTCATATTTACTTAAAGGGCACCTATTATGCAAAATTCACTTTTACATATTGTTTGAACTCTCTCTGAACTTGTAGACAACCACCCTATAATGATAAAAATCCACCCGCTCCTTTTTTTTAATCCCCATAAATCATAAGCAGTGTCTCAGAACAAGCCGTTCACAGAATCTGTAAAATGTGACGTCACATTTTACAAGCCTCGCCCACGACTGTTGAGGGACACTGCTGTATTAGCAGAGACCCCGCCCTGAGTGAGCCGCACACAATTGACCGTGTTTATCTTCACGCTAGCATTAAAAAGCAGCATTCAAGTAAGAAATGTGTTCTTATTAAAGCTATAGATGTTGTTCAGTCCAGAGAAGTAATTTTCTGCTTTTATGTTATTGTTTGGGTCATATTAACAGCGTAGACAGCAGTAGGTACTGTATATTACGCTGCTGTCACTTAATACTAGTGCTGTCAAATGATTAATCGCGATTAATCGCATCCAAAATAAAAGTTTTGTTTACATAATATATGTGTGTGTACTGTGTATTTTAATTACGTATATATTTAAACACACATGCATGTATATATTTAAGAAAAATATGTTGTTTATTAAATATATTTATATATAAATTAAATTATTTTAATATATATACATGTAAATATTTTCTAAATATACAGTATACTGTATGTGTGTGCATTTCTGTATACATAATAAATATACACAGCACACACACATATATTATGTAAACAAAAACTTTTATTTTGGATGCGATTAATCGCGATTAATTGTTTGACAGCACTACTTAATACACAGATCTAATATAAACATGAGATTTATTTCTCAGCTGTTCAACTTCACAAACATAACTGAATGTGCTTTTGTAACTTATGCGTGTTTTTAACATAAATTTGTCAGACAAAATGGCAGATTTGGCATTCTGATTGGTCAGATCGCCTGTCAAACTCTTTGCGAAGGGTCAATTATGATTACGTTCTAAACCTAAATTTATCCTCTTCTGTCATGAAGGTATGTTCATGTTTTTGCTTTGTAAAATATGAATCATACGTCGCTCCTCAGAATCACAAGTAGCCAAAGAGAGGGAAAGGACACACTCCAGTGACTCTCCGTGGTGTATGAACACACACTCGCAAAAATAGGTGCGTAAATAGTGCAAAGTGTTCTTGGAATAGATTTTGTATAGAGCTTGTTTGATAAAACACCTGTTATCATATGTTTTAATATTTAAGATGACCTTAAAGGAACAGTTCCATCTTAAAATATATTCTATAAATCCATACAACAAAATGTCAGTGGGGTCCAGTGTTGTTCTGCACTCCATTGACTTCTACTGTACACACAAAAACAGTTTTTCAGAAGGAAGTCATACAGGTTTGGACATGAGGGTGAGTAAATGATGACAGTATGCTTTTTTTAGGTGAACTCTCCCTTTAACAAGTGCATCTTCGAAGTAAAATGCTCTCTGTCAAGAAGTTATTAAAACTCAGATGTATTTGCTAATAAAAAAAAAATTTGTTAATTCTTTAGTATGAAGATGCTAGGAGTTTGACTTCCTCCTTTTCCTGAATTTCATGCTGGTCTCCTCATATCCTTCCCTCTTCTGGCTCTCCACTTGCTTATCCGTTTCTCCAAGCTGGCTCTTTATTCGTCTCCTGCTTCTTTTCTATATCTCACATCCTCTTCCCGCCTCTCCTTTTCTACTCTTCTCCTCTCTCATTCCTCTCACTCATCCTTATTTCTCTTCTTTCCTTCGCTCTATCCTGCATGCTTCAGCAGCCTCTCTCTCTCTCTGGCTCTGCCTTTGCTTGCCCGCAATTTATGCTGATTGGACCAGCTGTTCCACTTAAAGTTGCCATGGCAACCACAACCGGTCACCTAGCAACCATGCCCATCTCTCCGAGCTCTCCACAGGCAGAGAGAGAGGGTGTGTGTGTGTGTGAGAGAGAGAGAGGGGCAATGTGAAAATTCCTTTGGATTTATTTTATGTTAGCTTTTTTTGTTTTTTTGTTGGGGAGAGGAGGGCAAATTCAGTTGGTCCACCAGCAGAGTTTCATTGTTTGTAGGTTTGTTTATAATGGCATTCCTGAATAAGCTGTTAGATTTATATGATCATCAAAATATTTAATTGTCAAAAAATGGTGACTATAGATAAAGCTCAACAACTTTTGTTTTTTATTTGTAAATCATTTTATTTTTTAGTTCTTTTAATTATTTCATCTTATTTAAAACAGAGAAAAAATAACATATACGTATACCATACAAACTGTGGCATAGTGATACCATGACTTTCCAGCAGCACGTTGTGCATGTGTTACACTGTAGAGCAGTGTTTGTGTCGTCCCGTTCTCTCAGCACTATTCTGAGCTGAGGATCCTCTTGGGCTGTGTATTATCTAACATGTTAAAGTTTAGCGGCTTACACGCTGCTTAGTGCTAATGGTCTTTCCTGCTGCCCAGCGGCCTTCAGATCTCACCTTAGTCTCACCTCACTCACCTGATCCCAGCCCACCGCATCCTGACAGGTGCATGACAACACGCTCCTAGGTGCTGAAAGTTAATTCCCACATTTTTCATCACATTTGTTTCGATGTTGTGTGTATGTGTGTGAGCTGAATATTTTCTCTCTAGAAGCTTCCAGTCAAGAGTTATTTGATTCATTCCACCCAGAATGTATGTGGGTTTATGTAACTTACGATATGTTCATATATGTATGAGTATAAGTGTTAAAGCCAGTGACATTTGACATGGTTTGCATGCAGGTAAATGACTTCTGACAGAAGTCAAACATCAGGAAATGTTGTTAATATTAATATATATATAAAAATATAATAATAACATCGATAATAAGAACAAGATTATTATTATTATTATTATTATTATTATTATTATTATTATTATTATTATTATTATTATTATTATTATTATTATTATTATTATTATTATTATTATTATTATTATTATTATTATTATTATTATTATTGTAAGTAATATGAAATCACAAGACTGAAAGAAACAAATCCAATATTGCACTTTTATTTTTGCTGTTTTTTTTATTATTGACATTTATTGCTGTTATTATTATTATCGTTATTATTTGCATGTAGTGATAATAATAAATTCTATTAATCATTTATATTATACTCTATTATAAACTGGTGTAAAATAATATATTTTATGTTTGCGCCAATAGCCTTGTGGTTAGTGCGGCAACATATAGTGCAACTGTGCTCACGGCGACCCGAGTTCGATTCCTGTCTCAAGGTCCTTTGGCGATCCCGCTCTCTCTCTCCTCCCAGTGCTTTCCTCTTGTCTCTCTACAGTCCTATCTGTAAAAAAATATAATTGTTAGTTTATTCATATTAATAACAGTGATAGCCAATATTTATAAAAATTTTTTTACAGTAATGATACTATGAAATCACCAGACTGAAAAAAAAAAATCCAATATTGTATTCTTTCTACTGTTGCATACTGTTGCTTGTTAATAATTGTAAAAGACAATTATTGCTGTTATTATTATTATTATTATTAGCATATAGTAGTAATAATACATTTAAAGAATAAATTATAAAAAAAACATATATATATATATATATATATATAT